>NC_056749.1:384143506-384223506 GCF_019279795.1 Protopterus annectens
CCCAGACCGCAGAGTCCTTTATAAACCCTTTCTATGAACACCTTAAGGAATGCATGGATCATGCAATCCCAAATAAAACCAAGACCCAATCTTCCAAAGGCAGACGTACTGTCTGGCGGACCCCAGCCATAAACAAACTATACAATAGAAGTAGAAAGCTACTATATGATAGAGCAAAATCCCAAAAAGTAAAGGCATCTCTGATCAGTATTAGCAAAAAACTACGGGCACTCATAAAATCGTCTAAGGCCAGCTTCGGGAGAACTATTGCACAGGACACTAAGGATAATCACAAGGCTTTCTTTAGTTATGTTAGGAACCTGGGTTTGAATTCTCGGATATGCTCAGAATTAGTCCAAAATGACAAAAAATACACCGAACCCACAGCCATTGCCAACATCCTAGCTGCCAGCTCCCCCCCCCCCTCCCCACCAAAAGGGCAAATGTCTATCCCAGCAGAGTGCTGCCCCAATGACTTCTCAGATGCTCAGGTAAGAGCTGCCCTCTCCAAAGCGAAAAACACAGCATCAATGGGACCAGACGGTGTCCTGGGCTGCATCCTACATTAACTCCAAGAAGAGCTAAACCCAAACATAAAACTACTGTTCAATCTCAGCCTTACTACAGGATATGTACCCAAAGAGTGGTGTACAGCAACAGTGGTCCCTCTCCACAAAGGTGGTGCCTCAATGGATCCTGGAAACTATCGCCCCATAAGCCTGACTAGCTTGGTCTGCAAAGCTATGGAAAGGATCATCATGGACCTCATAAATAAAGATATTGGGGACCTACAGACACTTGATCCTACCCAGTTCGCCTTTGTTAAGGGCAGATCCTGCCTCTTACACCTGGTTGATTTCTTTGAAACAGTCACCAAGGCCATTGACAATGGGAAGGTGGTCCACACAGCCTACCTGGACCTCGCAAAAGACTTTGATACAATACCCCACTCGGGCATTATAGATATGCTCACCAGCTTAAATAAAAACCCCTATGTCACTAGATGGGTTGCAAACTGGCTCAAGGACAGAACCCACATGTTTAGAATTGCTGGAGCCATGTGAGACTCCAAACCAGTTACAAGTGGCATCCCACAAGGCTCAGTCCTGGGACCTCTCTTGTTTGGTATATATTTCTCGGAGGTACGGTCCAACACAGAAGGACTGTGGTTGACCAAGTTCGCACATAACTGCAAACTAGGCACCATAATCGACTCTCCAGCCGACACAAGCATCTTACAAAAGCGCCTCATAAAAACAGACAACTGGTGCCAGAGCCATGGCCTCAAGCTAAACGCCAAAAAGTGTATAATCATCCCCTTTTGCAAAAACAAAGTGCCCACAAATTACAACATAGGTGGTAATCCATTAAGTATGGAAGAAGTAATTAAGGACCTGGGGACCCAAGTTGATAGCAATCTCTCATTTGAAAACTACGTGGCCAAAGTGGTTAGAAAAACATTTTATATAGCCCATCTAATCATGAAGGGATTCACATCTAGATCAGGGGAGGTCATCGTGCCTCTTTACTCATCCCTCATCAGGCCCATAATTGAGTACAATGCCCCTTTTGGGATGTACCTTACCAGACACCTGCAGCAACTGGAAAGACCCCAAAACTACCTCACCAAGAGGATCAAAGGGCTCAAACAGATGCCATATGCTGCCCGGTTAAAGAAACTACAGCTCTACTCAGTGGCATACCGCCTGCTCAGAGGCGATCTGTGCCTGACGTATAAAGCCATGTCCAACCCGGAATTAATGGACATGCTGCACCTCAGAAAATCCAAATCTCATCGAGCTACACACTCGAGAGACTTGAACCTCAGCACTAAAATAAATAGGACATGCTGGAGGAACAGATTCATAACACAGAGGCTCCCTTCACTCTGGAATAAAATCCCAGTCCAGGTTAGGCAGAGTCCCTCATTGACTCTCTTCAAAAGGAATCTTGATGAGTGGCTGGGAGATTGTAGGTTTACCCCGGGTATCACTTCTGTGTCACTGTTAGACAGAGGCACAGTATACTAACCTCAAAAAAGGGCATAGCAAAATTCAGTTAAAATGGGTGGCGAAAGCCAAACACACACTGGCTAGGCTTATAAATGCGCTAGGGCATATATGTATATATATATATATATATATATATATATATATATATATATATATGTATATATATATTTATATATATATATATATATATATATATATATTATTCATATATCGAGATGGTTGAGGGTTTATTGCACACTGCAAGTAGACTCCTGACAGTGTATGTATATATATATATATATATATATATATATATATATATATATATATATATATATATATATATACTGTCAGGAGCCAATCTACTTAGTGTGGAAATAGAGCCCTCAACCATCTGCATCCAAGGGTGAGTGTGCTATCTGTTATAGCAATGACACTTACAAAATGAGGGACATGCTGATTCTCGTACAGGAAAAATCTACCTGTGCTAATAAAATTATTCATAGCTGTCCAGTTGTGAGCTCAGGCATGCTTCTACTAAACATATTTAATATGCAAAACTGGAGTCAGCATAAAATGCTGTCATTTATGTTGGCAACTTCATCTGTGGCAGAAGAGTGACATGGCATGAAGTACTTCTTTTACTATTGTTAATGATCTTTTGTTTTTGCATAGATAAAAAGAACTGCCTGCCATTAGCCATTGTGAGTACTTGTACGCTACAACTGTGAATACTGAGTTCTCTAAAGTATGATAGATTTATCTGCTCACTTTTGGAGCAGCTTCTTGAAAACAATGTTTATGTTCAGTGATGGTTTTTACTTACAAAAACGTGATGTAGCGATGGGCACCGTCTTTGCCAATAACTATGCCAATACTGTGCTAGCTCAGTGGGAGAATACAAAGGTGTTATAAGATAACCATTCTGTGGGATATATCAAATTTCATAGACACTTTGTAGATGATGTGTTTTTAATTTCAGCAGGATCATTTCATGACTTGCATGATTTTGTACATGATATTGAATGCACGATTACTTTTTTGAAATTTACAGCTCAGCATTCGCTGAACACTATAAACATTTTAGATGTTCTGATTAATAAAATATCTGAAGGTTCGATTAGAACCAGTGTATTTACCAAACCCTCTAGAGGAAACCGCTTGTTACATTGCTCAAGCATACATACCAGTTATATCTACAGAAATGTGCTTAAAAGGGCAATTTACTAGATATTCCAGGTTGAATAATGAAGAGTTAAACTTTCAAGAAGATTTTGATATATTAACCAATAATTTTATAAGAACGGGTTATTCCACCAATGACATCAAATCTACAATGAAAGAGGTTTTTGAGTAGAGAAGGGGCAGGGCTGAACTGTGTTTTGATACCTTTTGCAGATTGGATGATCAATCTGTGTTAGTTTCCACCAATGATTTTGCTATCAGAGGTCCTTTAATCAACAATGATGTGCCAACCCCTTAAGCTAATGTACCCATTTCTGGAAACTGGTTAGCCAATGGTGTAGGTTCCAATAGAATTAATGATGCAGTTCCAGCTATGTTTACCAATGCCCTTTAACAAGGAAATTCTTTAACCAACGAATATAATCGACTACATTTTTCCAATAATAATGTCTGTTTGACTTTGCCCTGATATAGTGAATGAGATGGTTAATGTTAATAGGGGATTAGGCAGAGATTTAACCCAAATATCCCTTATATACTCCAATGATGTGAATAGAGTATATAATATCACAAAGAAGAATTGATCCATTTTACAGGTAGATGACAAGTTAAAAGGGATTGTTGGCAAAAGACCTAATTGTTGTTTTAGAAAGAGTAAATATCACTCAAGCGTCATTTATGTTACAAGCAGAATAAGACCACTGAGAAAATTTCTGCATGGAGAGTTACCTTTCGGTGCTAATTGTGTAGCTTTTCTAAATATATCTAAGACTGGACCTATTTTATACATCTAGATATTAATTTTAGATGCAGCCCCAATTTACTACCTGTAGGAGCACTGATCTGATTTATTTGGCAATCTGTTCTGAGTGTTTATGTTTTTATGTTGGGAAGACAAACAGGTCCCATATAGAATGAATCATTTTATATATGATTGACATTAGGAGAGTTAAGTTGACTAATGCCCTCATCAAATATGCGACTATGCATGGGTCTGCACACATTTAGATTTTTGGTCTTATAAATCATGCACAAAGATGCGAGGGGGGTGACCTTCCTAATGTTACTTAAACCGCTGAGGTGAGATGGATTATTAAACTGCAAGCTGACAGAGGGTTTTGGTTTGAATGAAATGGTCCCTTTAAATGCTATATTAAAGTCATGTGATTTGTTTTATTAGGCATTTTAATTGATTAATTGATGTTTAATTGTTTTATATTCCTGTATATATGTTGTTTGAAAATACAGTATTACGTTCTTTAATCTGATGAAGCTCCTTTGTTAGGTGTGAAAAAGCTTACCATTTATTAAAACTTTGATTCACTATTTTGTGCTGTGTATGATGGGTGTTACTTATTCTCTTGTGACTAGGTTTAAAATGGCACATAAGGGCAGTTAGCCTAGTATTCACCTATGAACCTATGAAAAGCCTGAATCTAAAAACTATAACTGTAATGCCTAGAATCATGTGCAGACTATATTATGTAATGTTACGTGAAAAAAATGACAAATTAAAAGGTACAAAAATATATTTCTAAGGAAAAAAATTGACCACACTCAAATTCTGGAACAAATGGCAGGCATTTTTTGTATCTGTATTTTCATAAAGTATAAAAATAACCTGTTCAAATTTCAAATTACAAACACATGCAAATGCAGAGAAAGTCTTCTGGTTAGACACTGTTAGAATCATAGAAGTATGAATGGAAAATATTATCTGTTATTTGGGATTTGAACTCAGAATACCACTGTTCCATGCTGATGTCACCTTTGGACTAACACAATACTCTGGACAAAGAGGTGTTGAACTGTCTAACAACTTTTTCTTTTCAGCCAGGAAAACCCCTAGCATGTTGATTAAGGTCAAATTACAAATATGCACAAATGCATAAACAGCTTCCTACTTACAAATTATTAGAATCACAGAAATATGAAAATAAAAATATTTGTTAAATGAATTTTTAGGAAGCCCTTTATACACCACTTTATAGTCTCATTAGCTTTGTGGCAAAACATGTAAACAAGAAGGTTCTAGTGGCAGCAGATATCTGTGTCTATGAAAAATCTCCCCTAGTTTTATGAGGATTTACCTTTATAGGAAAAATGTTTACAGTCTCTGATATCTGCTTAATATTTATATTTATTTATTTATTTACATTTGTTGACCGGGAGTATCCGACTGGACAGAGGTCCATTTTTCAGCAGAGGACCGGGGAGAAAAGCTCCTCAGTTAAAATATACAGACAGTAGTTACATTGGATTTACATAGCAATTAACAATTTGATTAACATAGCAATTAATTACAAACATAGTTACAGATGAAGAACATAGTACATCAGTAGACAACTAGAATCTTTATCTGCGAATTACATAACAGACATTAATTGTTACAATAAGAAGTTCCTGCTTTATAGTATATACAAGTATATACTATACTGTATATAATAGTATAATGCACTGTTGTACAGTAGATTTATTAGAAAGTATGCCACTCTGCTTAGTACAGTATAATTTAAAAGCAGCAATGGAATGCTGTGATTGTACAAATATAAATAAAATGTTTGGATTTTTACTTGGGTTAGGAAATATGAGTCACACTGATTTATAAATTACAGCTTAAAGGAAATCTATAGGAAAAATATTCAGCTTGAGCTCTTTCCTATAAGATGTTTGTATTGTTAAAGGCAAGGCATTAGTAATGATGATCAGAAACATCTGTAGTTTGACAGTAGTACATGGCTTTATTTATAACGCTTCTATATAAAATGCATTTTGTAGCCCAGTTCTTCTTAGATGCAAAAAATCATGATCAGATAGGCTTTAAGCATTTTAATTGGAGTAACCTTCACTATGTAAACCACACAAGACAGCTTGAATTTAAAATGAAGAATTTCTAATTTTAAAACTAAAAGGTAATTTGTTTAAATAGTATCTTCAGCATAGCCCGTCACATCTACTCAGAACATTTCATTCCTGTAAGCTTTGATGGTAACCTAAAATTTTCTATAATTCTCCCTATACATGGAATGTTTCATTCTCTAGCAGTTTTAAAATCATTTTATTGCAATAAATGCAAGTCTCTAACCCTTTACTGTCATTTAACTATAGCTTCACAAGAAAATGCCTATTGCTTAGTAGCTATAAAGAAACTAAATGTGCAATGTTATACAAGCAATATACTACCACAGTCATACATGTTATTTACCACATAACCCTGGTGACTGCTACTTCGACTCCCACTTCTCAACATTTGCACAGGAATAATCAACTCTACCTGATAAAGTATGCACCTCATGTCTGCTTTTTCAAGCTCAGCAGTTGTGGGCCTGATGGGTCTGGTTCCATTCAAGCCTTGGAGTCAGTGTACTTGTAGTCATGCCTTTAAAGATAGGGTGCCTGGTGAGTCTACTGTATTCTAAATATATTAAAAATCAAGACACAGAGTGTTATCTGGCATTTATCTGCTTTATACTGTACAGTTTAATTTCTCTTTTCATAGTTGCAAAGAAAGATTAATAATGTTCCCAGAATCCTTATGGGAAAGGAGAGTTACTCACAGACATTCAACTTCCCTTTTCCCTATCATTTTGATTTCCTGCTCTAATTGAGGAGACTAGTACTCTGCTCAATGAAGAACTGCTGAAAGCATGCATTTTGAAACATAGCTTAAGTTAAAGCTTGAATCTGAATTTGAACAAGAGAATGATTTTGTACCATGGTGTTACTATGGAAACATTGAGAGACTGTCACTCCATGGTTCTAAAGCAACCTATTTGCCAGGTAGACCTTGATATATGCCGACATCCACGTTACAACATGCATTAACTGATGGACTGCAGAAGCAGTGAGATGTAGTTTGTGTTACAAAACCATATAAAAGCAAAATTAATCTTCTAGATTGTCAAGGAAAAATAAAAAAAATAATTGCAACTAATTGAAAGTATATATTTCACACTCGCCAAAACCCACCTTAACAGAGAATATGGTTACACATCTCCTCTGTACCAGTTCATGCACAAATATACCTTGTACCCTACACACACACACACATACACACACATACACACACACGCACACACACACAATCTCATGTGTACATCGCAAGGAAATTTGGATCACTACTTCACATAATGAATATATTCTGAAAGAAATTAGACCCCCAGCAGAACCTCATACAGGCAGAATGAATGAGCACATACCATCTTCATAAAGGAGGTACACCCAGGCATAAACTAATCTAGAGAATCATGATTTGTGAAAGGCTAACAAATCCTGTAGTACCCACTACTTTCAGGAGACTGGTAGGTGGTCCAATCTGTTAGTGAATTTAAATGATGAAAATCATCCCTGTTATATTGTCGCTCCCCATTTTATTTATAAAAGAAGAAAGTCTATCACCATGTCTTTAATGCATGTAAACCTTGACTTTGTGGTTGTAGCAGTCATTATCCTTCTATCTTATAAACCTTACAGGATTTTGTGATGGCTGATTCTCCTGGATCAGAGACACACTTCCATACATTTATAACTTACTGCATACTGAGGTGCTTTTCAGTGGTGATTCCCCAGTTCAGTAGTTTTCAATAGAAATTTTATTAAGTGAACAGTTTAAGTCAGTGTTTTCATGACCAAGACCACATCTGTTTGACCTCAGCTCAAAAGCTGACCACTTTTTTATTCAGGCTATCAGATACAGTGTTTTTAGTTATAGCTTGAATCTGAATTCACATATCCCCTTACTTTATGTCTCTTGAGCATTCACATTAAGTCACCTTTCAGAACACAACTGTACAATAATTCAACGTTCAGTGTCCAGGCTGTTTTTATACTTAACACTAAGCAAACTAGAAATTAAATACAAAACAACTAGAAACAGATGCACAACATAAAGTACATCAGTGTAACAAATAATGGCTAAATTAAATATCAATTTCAATAATTTAATTTTAATAAAATAATTAAAATTTTCAGTGCATCCATAAATGCTATGTCAGGATAGTTTTTCAAGAGCAGTTAAAAGATGTTCAAGGAGAACCAGTATTCCCAAAGTCATTCTATTAGTAGGTTCCAAATGTGCAGTGCCTGACAGGAGAAGAAATGAACATCAGGGGTCAGACTCCTAAAGTCTCCTCAATTAGAACAGGAAATCAAACTGATAGGGAAAAGGGAATGAGTATCTCTCCTTTCCCATAAGGATTTTGGGAACATTATTAATCTTTCTTTGCAACTATGAAAAGAGAAATGAAACTGTACGGTTTAAAGCAGAATCATGCCAGATAACACTGTGTGTCTTGATTTTTAATCTCATAAGTGACTTAGTCTGGTGGAGGGTTGCACTTAACACTGAAACCAAGTTATTTGGAATTAGGACCCTGACGTCTCCAATCACACCTTCTGAACAAGTAGCTGCCTGTGCTTGGAATGTGGCACACAGACACAGATAAACCAGACTTTGTAGCAATGAAAAAACTTTTAATGATGCAATGTGTTGTCATCTATATGAGATGTACTACATGTCACAAATCACAGTAACTTAAAAGTAAGATTTGTGTATCTGACAGTCTGAATATATAAATTATTGGTCCACATGTACTCTTGGCTATACAGTTACTGAGCAAATGCAGTAAAAAGTAAAGCAGAATGTTTTGGGGGGTAGGTCACCCCCCTCTCTACATACTTCATGTAGAGGGGACTACATTCACATATCTTTCTTGGGTGGTGTAAGCCAGGGTACCTTGTTGGCTAGGCTTACGTAGGCCCTTGGGCTGATAGCCTAGTACCTACCTATGAACCTATCCTCATACTTCATTATTCTTTCTCTAGAGTCATTGTTACTAGGATAAAGAGTAACACCTTCTCTCAGAGGCTGGGGGCTGATTGAGTCTACAAAACAATATATTTTGAGCACTGTCACATCAGTACAACACGTGAGCACTGTCACAACAGCACAACACATTGTGAGCACTGTCACATTAGCACAACACATTGTGAGCACTGTCACTTCAGCAGAACACATGGTGAGTACTGTCACATCAGCAGAACACATGGTGAGCACTGTCACATCAGCAGAACACATGGTGAGCACTGTCACATCAGTACAACACATGGTGAGCACTGTCACATCAGTACAACACATGGTGAGCACTGTCACATCAGTACAACACATGGTGAGCACTGTCACATCAACACATCAGTACAACACATGGTGAGCACTGTCACATCAACACATCAGTACAACACATTGTGAGTACTGTCATCAGTCCAACACATTGTGAGTGCTGTCACATCAGTCCAACACATTGTGAGTGCTGTCACATCAGGACAACACATGGTGAGCACTGTCACATCAGGATAACACATGGTGAGCACTGTCACATCAGTACAACACATGGTGAGCACTGTCACATCAGTACAACACATGGTGAGCACTGTCAGATCAATACAGCACATGGTGAGTACTGTCACATCAGTACAACACATGGTGAGCACTGTCACATCAACACATCAGTACAACACATTGTGAGTGCTGTCATCAGTCCAACACATTGTGAGTGCTGTCACATCAGGACAACACATGGTGAGCACTGTCACATCAGGATGACACATGGTGAGCACTGACACATCAGTACAACACATGAGCACTGTCACATCAGTACAACACATGGTGAGTACTGTCAGATCAATACAGCACATGGTGAGTACTGTCAGATCAATACAGCACATGGTGAGTACTGTCACATCCGTACAACACATGGTGAGCACTGCCAGATCAGTAAAACACATGGTGAGCACTGCCAGATCAGTAAAACACATGGTGAGCACTGCCAGATCAGTAAAACACATGGTGAGCACTCACACATCAGTAAAGCACATGGTGAGCACTGTCACATCAGTACAACACATGGTGAGCACTGCCAGATCAGTAAAACACATGGTGAGCACTGTCACATCAGTAAAGCACATGATGAGCACTGTCACATCAGTACAACACATGATGAATACTGTCAGATCATTACAGCACATGGTGAGTACTGTCACATCAGTACAGCACATGGCGAGTACTGTCACATCAGTACAGCACATGGCGAGTACTGTCACATCAGTACAACACATGGTGAGCACTGTCACATCAGTACAGCACATGGTGAGCACTGTCACATCAGTACAGCACATGGTGAGTACTGTCACATCAGTACAGCACATGGTGAGCACCGTCAGATCAGTACAGCACATGGTGAGCACCGTCAGATCAGTACCGCACATGGTGAGCACCGTCAGATCAGTACTGCACATGGTGAGCACCGTCAGATCAGTACTGCACATGGTGAGCACCGTCAGATCAGTACCGCACATGGTGACCACTGTCAGATTAGTACCGCACATGGTGAGCACTGTCAGAGCAGTCCAGTATTGACTGAGTAACAGAACACAAGCAAATTTTACCTAAAGCAGTGCTTATGGAACAATAGTAAGGCATCTCATACAGAGCATAGATACCAGTGGCAAGTAAGTTATCTAGAAATACCAGAAAATAGCTAGGAAATTGCACAACATAATGGCACCCAGGTTAAGTAACTGGTACTCCTAAGTATAAGATGCTGCAGTAATACAGTCAGGAACAATCACAGGCTAAAGGTGTTTAATCTGGTAATATAATAACAAGAACACATGATAGTGGCAAACACCTAACTAATGTCATTTCCTGTCTGCAGTAAAGCATTAGTGCAAGGCAATGTGCCTTATTCACATTTAAGCCTTCTACCCCCAATAAATACTACAAAAGTTCAAGGAAGTAGTCCATATACAATGGCTAGTGTGTCTGATGCTTTGAGTTTTTAGTCAATTTTTCTACTTCAAAGATGGATCAGGTGGTTCAGATCTTCTGCTAAGGAACTGCTGACAAACTATGCTTCTAAGGGAATGGAATACATAGTCGTGTATTATCTATTTATCAAACTTAATAAATTATCCTAATGGCAGGCTTTACAAGGTGAGTTACAATGACCCCAAAATGGTTCCATGAGAAAACCGTAAGTCTACAGGAAGGTCTGATGAAGAGTTAATCAATAAATCTACTTCTAGGAACATCCTAAAAAGGCAAGCAGCAGGCCAAGTAACTACGTTAATAATGAAGGGCTGTAAAATGTAAATTCAGAAAATTAAGCCGGAACTATGAAAAAAATGAAACACACTGCAAATGTATCTCAGGAGTGCAAACTTTTAAACAGTTTGGCAAACAATGACTAGTAGCTTTTTAAGTTTTAGGATTTTAACATGCAACTTACAATATGGCCATATGGGCATATCTTCTAGCTGCTAAAAGAATGTAACTTTTTTCACTTTGGTTTATAATGCAATTAAGATAGTTTTCCCAATTATCTAAAACCGTTTTTATTCAGCATTTTCAAAATCACTTTTCTGGATTGATCTGTAGAAGAATGCAGAGCAGCATCCTATAGTGTCCCAAGACAGGTCCTTTGCAAACAGTGACCAAAGCCCTTCAGAATTACTAAACTTATGACTCTCCTGTCATTGCTGAGAAATATGTGCTTCATGTATTGTGCACTGTAAACAGGGTGAAAGCATGGTTACCTTTGTTACAGTTAAATTTATAGAGAGCTCACAATCATCATTCAGAAAATATCAGAAAGCCTTCTCACTATTTACTATTTACTTTACTATTTATTTAATTTACTATTAATTAATCATAAGTCACCTAATAAAATGCACAGAAGGCAGAGTTATACACTAACTGCTAAGCTACTGCCTTAACTACCATATTAATAGGCCACTACTTCTCTTCTTCTTTCTAATTTAACAAATAGAACATCTGAGGTTCAAGTCTGCATGGGAAACTGTGTTTATATTTCAAAACAATGAAGAGCTGTTGGATGTTACCACAGATATGTATTACTTACTACAAGACAAATTTATTTAATTTAATTTATATTTTCTTATGTTATAGAGATTTAAGATTGTAATGATATTTATGTGATACATTGCACTTTTAGCATCTGTAATTTAGGCAAACATGCTTCCTATAATTTTTGTTTGTTCACTTATTTGTACTTATATTTCTACTTCTCATCTCTCATTTTCATGTTAGTTAAATGATACAGAATCAACAAGGAGGCTTTCTGATACTTTCTGCACAATGATTGTGGATTCATTGTGTAGGGATTTGAAAGTAACATGGCTAACCTGAATATGTAGGTACCTGTTACATTTTGATTAGTGCAGCCCCACAATCAACAATATTTGAAAGCTGCATTTTAAGTATTAGTGTTTGCACAATGTCTGGATCCTGCTTAGTCCTTAGAAAATGGATTATGGTGACATCAAGGTTTGCCTTACAGATTTTATGAGCATATAAAGCTTGTAGGAATGAAAATTGCTATTTTGGTTCTAATCAAATCACAAATAGTTTACTCAAATGGAGACATACTACTTTGTGATTTTATACAAGAAAATAAACTATCCAAACGCTATTTGAGCAGAAATCCTACTATTAGAGCAATGTTTCTTGCTTACATTGAACAATGCTCATAACAATCATTAGTTTTCCATCTCATTTCAAGAATATACTCTCTTATGTCTTGCTATTTTTATTAATTTCATACCACTGCATATACTGCTGCTGATCAAATCATGGGATCTATCAACTGTATATATATATATATATATATATATATATATATTTATATATATATATATATATATATATATATATATATACATATATATATACATATATATATATATATATATATATATATATATATATATATCCTGAAATTTTAAGCTCCCCCAAAACAGTTTGCAATTCCTGCATAAAATCACCATTCCAGTAATACATAAATACTTTAGTTAAGGATTTATGGTATAATACAATAATACTGAGATTTTCTCACATGCAATTGAAACATTTTTAAAGGTTTAATATGACGGCTTTGTTTGCAAATGTAGCCTTATGAATTTAGCATTTCACAATATTTTGCCAGTGCAATAATACATTAGAAATTTCCTTTTATCCCTGTGTTTTTCATTGTAATTGCATTTAATGCTAAGCAAAATATTTCCATTTCTTAAAGCAGTCACTTTCTCTCCCTTTGCTTACTTATTTACAGCATTTTCAGAAAACAAAGTAATGAGTGAAAAGGAAATGCGTTTGCTATTCTGTCCTATATATACACTTTTTTCTTCTGTGGTGCAGGTTTAATTGTATAACCATGTGAAGGGTAAACTCATTTCTACCAGATATGCGGAGGGTGCAGTGGTGCAGCAGTAGCATTGCCTTATAGCAACATGTTTTCTGGTTTGATTCTCGGCTGGGGTGCCTTCTGTGTAGAGTCTGCATGTCCTCCCTGCATTCATGTGGGTTTCCTTCAGGTAATCCAGTTTCCTCCCATGTTTCAAAGATGTGTGTGGAGCATTTCTCCCCAGGCCTCCACTGAAAATTGCCTTTGTTCCAAGTCAGACTTTCCCAGTAAACAAGTGTTAAAATAATAAATATTATTTAAATTAGCTCATTATTAAAACTGTTTAATTGTATCGCAAGGCATACCAAGTTCTGTCACTGCAATCTCCCCAGTTCTTGAAATCCACCACAAAATTCCCTACTGCACTGAAAATTTTAGTATAGATTATACAGTGTTTTCTGTCTCTCTAATCCCATTTTGTAAATTTCTTCTTGTAGCCAGATTAGCAGTAAGAGTCCCTATGCTGCTTACCTCAATTTTACATGTAGAGCAGGGGATCAGGTAAATGACATAGTCCATAAATCAACTGCTGATGGGTAGCTTACAGTGACTTAACTATATACCGCCAGGAAAACATAACACAATTGTTGTGCCTTATTAGGGTAGAAAATGCCCTAATGAGATTACAACAAAAGATAATTTAATATCTGATCAAGTATTTGATGTAGATAATGTTGGCTCTCATTCATAATAAGGAACAAGACTAGAATGCCCTCTTGACAACTGACACTGGCTCACTTTACTGTTGTCAGCAAATTGTTTGTGTTGCCAAGAGATTATAAGCACTGCATATTTCACAGTTCTTCATACCACCTAATATTTATCAAGACAAATACTCTCAAATATCATATGCAGAGTTTTCAGTAGATAAAAATGAATTTATGCTATGAACACATTCACAATATTCTCATTCTGTAGCTCAGGTTGGCCTTATGATTTCTAATTGTTTGTGCCTTTTCTAATTTCTCCATATATTTTGGGTTTCTAATACCATGATGGGAATGGACCCCATTCCCAAGTCAAAGTACGATTAAAGTTCATGAAATTAGTATAGTTTCAGTCTTTGATGTCGACCAGTAGTGATCTTCACAGCACCCGCAATGTGCCCAGTAATGACTCCTTCTGCAGTTAGCATGGAGTTACATGTATTTGTAACATATCTAAACACGACTGTAAATTATTTTTTTTTGTAAGACCCCTTGCTCCTACTACTATTGGAACTGTCTGGGTATCTTTCTTCCACATTGCTCTCATTTATGCCTGCAGATCTTGGTATTTTATGACTTTGTGTCTTCTTTGTACGCAAGACTTGGTGTGGTGATTTCAATGATCAATGCTACTTTCGTCTTCTTTTCTTGGACCACTATACCTGGTTGTCTAGCATCTATCTTTTGAACTGTGGGTAATGGGTGATCCCATGTGATACAAACTTCATCATTTTTGTTGATCCTTTGTGGCTCATGTTTTCAGAGTTTTTCAGCCACTTCAAAAACATAATGTTTGCACAATCCCCAGTGCAACAGCCTCGCCACATTATTATGCCTTTCAGAATACAGTCCTTCTGCCATTAGTGTGTCACAACCAGCAACAAGGAGTGTGACTGTTTCCAATTCAGTTTTAAAAAAACTACATTTGTCTGTTTCTCCCACATGTTCAATGGACTTAGTAAACTAGCGTGTACGTAGCCCACTATCTTGAGCTGCCAATATTAAACTTTCATTTCTTGGTTTGAATTCACCACTCCTTAACCATTCCTGCATTCATTCCTGATCAACATGAGGTTCTTCCAGAAGTTTTTTATACTTGCTTTTTCCACATATCTTGCCTTCTCATCTGGTCTTTCTCCTTATATTATTTCTTTTGCTTTTTTTGGCACATTCAGTTGTTGCCTGGTTTTTATCTACTTTTGGTTTGATTTCCATTCCTACTTGACATCGATATGCTTCTGCTAAATTAAGCATAGATGTCATCTTAGATTTATTCTCCTCATGTTTTAAAACTTTCACTACATTTGTATCTTGTAAGGTCAATAGATGTTTGTGGAGTCCCATGATTGAAGATCTATACATGTAATCAATTTTAAGAAGGCCCATCCCTCCTTCAGAACAGGGAATATATAATCTTGGTATACACTGATTTTTAAAAATAATTTGGTGAAGCATCCTTCTTGTTTTAATATCTAATCTATCCAACACTTTTTGGGGCCAGTCAATCACTGCAAAACTGTAAGTTAGGACAGGAAGAACAAATTGGTTTATAACTTGGATCTTGTTCCTAGATGTCACTGCTAATCTCAGGATTAATCGGAGTCTTCTAAAATATACATTACTTAGTTTTATTTGCATTTGTTCATGTTTTATTGCTGATCCTTCATCAATTATTTATTCACTACCTCTTGCTCAAGTTCTTTTATATCACATTTTTGTCCCAAACTAAAGCAAGAATGAAAACTGCAGCACCAGGAAAACATCAAAGGTTGCTTTTGCACATTTATCAAGACCAAATGACATTATAATATCATCTGAAAAAGTTTTGACAACATACAGCTGTGCTTTCATTTCCTCATCTTATGAGCTATACAGTTTTAAATCATCGGCAAAGAGAAGATGAGAAATCATTAGACTTTGTTGTTTTCTAGGAGCCAAATTGTAGCCATGGCTTAAGCTGTTAAGTAAACAGCTTAATGGGTTAATGGCAAGGCAGAATAGCAATGGTGACAGAGTCACCCTGGAATATCCCACTTTGAATTTTTATCCCTGGGATAATAATCTGTCCTTTATCATGGCTTAATTGCAAAGTAGTCTGCCATTGTTTCATGGTTACTGTAATGTAGTGATTAGTGTAAGGTTTATCTTATACATCTTTAAGCACTCTTTTATCCATGAATGTGGGACACTATCAAATGCTTTTTTGTAGTCAATCCATGACATACTTATATCCTTCCCCTTTTTACACTTCTCCACTATGACTTTATTTAACAACAAATGATCCTTTGTTCTATATGACTTTCTTTTATTGCCTTTTTGTTCTACTGCCATAATTGAGTTTTCCTCTAAATGACTATAAACTCTGTCAGCGTCAATTCCCGTATATAGATTATACATCATCAGGAAGCAAGCTATTGGTCTATAATTATTAGGGTAGCTTGCAGGTTCACTCTTAATAGCATTGTTTTACCTATTGTTAGCCAGTGTGGTGTCTGTGCGGGGTGTGCATATAAATAGTTCTTACTCATGGCTAAATCCTCATGCAAAGATGTTAATACTTTTAACCAAAAGTTAGGTACTGCATCTGGGCCTGGGGTTTTTAAGTTAGAGGCTTTTCTTAACTTTGTTTCATTCTCTCTGGCTGTTACTTCATCCCATTTCATATCCTGTACATTTAAACTTCTTATTCTTTCTTTTACGTCTTCTATCCATTTAACATCTTTGTTGTATTCCAAAGGATCTTCATAGACACTTCTCCAAAATGTATCTACTTCCTCTTTTTTTTGGCAGTCTTTCAGCTCCTTTTACATTATTTCCCAATTCTCGATAAAACTTTTTTGGGTCATCAATAAATTGCTTGTACTTCTTATTTATATTTATCTGTGTATCTTCTAAGTTTTTCTGCCTGTGCTAAAATTTTTAGTTTGCTATTTGCGACAGTGCATGATAGATCCTGGTCTGTTCTAATATTGTGCGCTGCTTTAATCACATCTATCTTTCTTAGTATTTTTGCTGATCTATTCCATCTTTAATAATCATCTAACAGTGACACTTATTGTCTTAATTGCTTTATAGTTTTCTCTATTTGATACTTCCATGATAGTATTTGATTTCTCCCCTTCCTTTCCCTCACTACCCTGTGTTCTTGTGGTAGAACTTTATCAGTTATTAATTTAGCAGCACAGTAGTATATCTGTTTACTTCTGTTATATCACATAGATCTCTATGGACAGTCCTAATTACTGCATTCATTGGTTTTATCAGACTTCTAACTTTTTGGGTTCTATTGACCTTCTTCAATCTCTTTCTCTCATTGATCTTAATATATCTGTCCATGTCTATTACATCAAGCAACTTTTCTCTTAACTCATTTTCTTTAAACTAAGGGCACTTCCCTTGTTTTCAAGTTTCCTCTGGGCATTCTATAGAAAGTTCTATAACATCTTCCTGTGGCACCTTCTCTTAATTTTCATCCTGTGTCATCTGTTGCTCTGTCATATGGGAACTCACTGGCCTATCACTCCTCAGCATTGACTGTATCAGAGTTTCCACCGTTTCCTGTTCCTTTCCTTGCTGTCTAGCTTCAAGTAAACATTTATACTGGTGTCCTGTGGAAGGCTCCAAAATATCTTGATAGAGCACCTGACCAATTTCTTCCTGTTCTACTTGTTTCCCCTTAATTTGGATATCCATTGCTTTATCCTGTTGTGATGTTTTCTGTATTGCATTTTCTGCACTGAATCCTTCTATTTTAAGTGCTCCATAACCTTAATTTATATTTCTTTGATTTCTCCATTAATTTTGCTTTTTACTTTGCATAGATATTACACCATATTAACTCTCTTTTCCTTTCCCATGTCCATATTTCTTCTTCAGATGTCTCCTGATCTTCTTGCTTTTCCTTATTCTGGGGACTCACTCCATCATGCTGCGATGCAGTTAAATAATAACTGGATGAGGTGGTGTGGTATTTTGAAGAACGGAAGCCACAACCTATCAGATTTGTTACCACATATGCAAGGAATTCAGATGCACTTATTAATAGTATACACAGACATTGGAATATACTGCAGTGTGATCAGGATCTATCTAATATGTTACCAGATAGGTGTTTGTTTTCCTTTCGCAAAGGTAAAAATTTGGCAACTTTTTTCAGTCATTACAAACATTCTCATGTTTGAGGTTGGTCTCAGGAGATACAAACTACCATTACAGGTGAACCACTTATTGCATGTTTTCCATGTGGTCACTATATACATTGTGACAAAATATCCAAGTCCAAATAGTTCACGAGTAAAAATTGTGGTATTGTGTATATCATCAAATTTTTTGCCAATTGCAGTAGCGACTGGCTAATATACTTAGCCACATGCACTTGTGGATCTTTTTATATTGGCCAAACATCCCGTCCACTTAGGTTGAGAATTTCAGAACATATAAGTAATATTAAAAACAAATAATCCAGTAATGCATTATATAAGCATTGTATGGCACATAAATCAGCCATGTTTACATTTGTGATTATTGATTTAGTTAAGGGGAATAAATTAAACAAAACAGGTTGGCACTCCATTTTAGATTCTAAAGAGAAAAAATGGATTGTTAAGCTAGGTGGATAATTTCCACCTGGATTGAATGAGCAATTCTAAACAACCAATGGGGGGTTGTGTTTAATTGACATGCAGATATATAAAACAGTATTGATTTTATTTGATTTTCACACTGATGAAGGCTGTGTTTTTTACCAGCTGAAACCGGTCTGGGTATTTGTTTTTGATGCTGCACTAATCATTAAATCAGTTCAGTTTCACAGTTTGCTGGCTTATTGTTTTTTGTGTATCTGATGTTGTGGAGCTGTGCAATTGCCTTTCGGGCAGAAGGATATTTTTTGCTGTAACACTAGTTTTTGTTTCCTGCTGGGGGGCCTGTGAAGCTGATGTAGGCTGCATGGTCATATCTGCAGCTTATGTACACATTGGTTTTTCCAAAATTTTCCCTTGGTTGTTTTGTATGACTTTTTTGGACATTTATTCCTTTTATGCATTGCTACCAGCGTGAACGGATACCGTATTTGTTTCTTTGCAGTGGTTCTCTGAGCAGTCGACGTGATTCAGCAGGATGGGCAACAACTATGCTGTTATTCTCCCTCTGAAGTGTTGAGTAAGCTCTTCATGCATTGAACAGGTACTGTTGAGCCCGTTTGTTTTCAGATTTTGGCAAAATATTTGCTATCTTCTGGATTTATATATATCTATTGGATTTTATATACTGAGATTGCAGTCTCAATTACAATGTACATTGTTTGTAATAACTTTGGGCCATTGGAAATATTATGGTGGTATTATTTTCTACAAATTCGTATGGCTACATCATTCGGGACTATCAGTATTTTTTCTGAAAATTCAGATTTTTTTTACGAATTTGGTTTTCCGAATAAGAGTGGGCCTTGGCTGACTATTTTTACACTATTTGTTTTTGAATTGGCCAAGCAGTTTATGATGAATGTTGATGTGGAACATCGGCGGTATTAGTGGTGGTGCATCTTACATCGGTTGGGATTATTGGACAGTTCTCTGAAGCCCGTTGCTAAAATCATTGGTGTTAAACATCTTTGAACTGAATGGACTTACAAATATGTTCTGTTTTGGCATTATTGTTTCGTACTATTTTGTTTACTAGTATGGATGGCTGGTTATGTTTTTTACTTCATGTTTTTTACAACATTTTCTAATATTTATACTTGACTGGGCCTAAGAGTGGATTATATATGATTATAGTGGTTTAGGGTTCTTTCAAGACTTCGCCTTATTTCGATCTATAGGCTTAATACCGGACTGGCTTGAACTACAACAGAACTATCCTAATACTAGTGGATGTTTATTCACTTTTTAAAATTTATTGTCAAACTACTTTTGTTGGGAAACCATTTATATTACATCTGATCTTTTTGGTTAGGTTGGGTGGAAATACCTATAATTGTTCTTAATATTCATGTTGGTTATGTGGTTGCCAATTAACATTCTTTCTAGTTGTTTCTGGTGTGCATATCAGTGCTCCTGTATGTGTACTATGTATTATATAAGGTCTGGATTCTAAGGACCTTTGGTTGCTGGACCTTTATTCAAATTCATTTTATAAAGTATATACTTGTTATGAAGATCCGTTGTATAGCATTAGTGAGCTATATATTTATTTTTGTACACATTGCATAGTTTTTACAACTGGCATTAGTTGTCCCGATTTATGGAACAACTATTATTTGATCCTCTTTGCAGGATTTACTTTGGAATTTGCTGCTGGGTGGCTCCCTCTGACATTTTGGGTTTTATTTTTTGATCACAGCTTGCTTAAGACCTTGGCATGCTTTTGACCATAATTGTTTGTGCTTAGAGTGGTGATTTTTGTTTGTTCTTGTTTGTCAGCTTTCAAACCACTAAAACAATTTGAGTTTGATGGGTGATTTTATTATGTACCTATAGCAATGGTTCAATGTTTTACAGTTCAGTCATTATTACCTGGATGGTGGAGCATAGCTTTAATTTTATTTATTTTTTGCCAGGTTTTGGCCAAGTTTGTGGCTATTATTGCTCCTGGCCGTTGGGTAATTGATTGAATATAGCTAATTAATATTGGCGTAGAATTACTTTGGATGTTGTAAGTGCTATTATTGCCAATATTTATGACCACTTGTATACTTGTGTGATTGAATAACATATTGGGAACAAGTGGAATATTGTTGGGTTCTTCATTCGTAATTGCTATAGGTATATACACCCTGTATAGTGAACTATTGTAAGCTCAAATTATGGATCTAACCAGACTTATATCTCATTTGTTAGCTGACAGAGAAGATCTTGGGGTATTTATTTTAGGCACAACATCTAACAATGGTGGAAGTGGGACAGCCTTGGGTCCTGAGGCAAGCTGTGGACTGGCTTTTGATCAACTGCATAAGCACATGAGATCATTAAGGTCAAATGTTTGGCATTCTAAGCTCTTTAAGGCCTATATGGCCAAGGGCATTACACATAGGGGGCTTAGGATCAGAACACAGCCCCATGTTAGTGAGGCTGATGAAGAGCTCAGCAGTCAGTGGGGAGCCATTCAGCAGCAAGCCACTATGGGCTTTGTTGAGGCCTTGGCCAAGTACCATGATAGAGTGGTTGACCATGAGATTACTGAGGTCACAAAACTATGTAATGAGGTACAGAAATTTGAAGGGGAATCCTTCTTTATAAGAAATTTGAATAAGGTGGCCACTGATTTAAGCAATCTTGAGGAACAACTTAAATCTAGGAAACTTAAAAAATTCCAACGAGATAAGTAGGATTATCAGGGTGGCAGCCCATTTAGTAGTACCAACAAACAGGTCAGATTTGTGCAAGGCCAATTTAGAACCCCGAAATGAAAAAGGTCTAGATCCATTCTCAAGAAACTTTCAGTTGAAAATGGATCATCGACTGATGATCTATCTTCATGTACAGATAGTGACATGCATAATGCATCAGATTCACCGACCCCCAAAAGGACACAGGTTTCAGTCCCTTTAGGCCAAGATACAAACTAAGAGGTAGGAAACATCGCAAAAATCAACAATATACAAGGTCTCCTGAAACTAGTAATACAGAAGTAAATGTAAATGTTCTGAATATTTCAGATTTCAGTTTGTTAACAACTCATATGTCCATTTTGACTAAAGGATTGACTTTTATTCCTGGTTTTGTGGTCACTGAAGATATTTTGGCACAGGATGTAATGTCTTTTTGTAGAATACTTAATCTTAAGTTGCAATTTGGTGACTCAGATGACAATAGTAATAATGATACATTTGTATATCATAAATCTAGATATCTTCCCTCTATGCATCCTATAGTGCATCAGTTTCAGAGCAGTGTCCTCAAAGATCTACACTATCGAAGCTCTGATATTTCTTTCAAACCCAATAATCTGTCTAGGACTGAAAAAGATGCTCTTATGGAACTACAGAACAATAAGGATATTGTCATCATATCTGCTGATAAAGGTGGGGCAGTGGTAGTAATGAATTGGTCACAATATAACATGGAGGCCAAAAGACAACTTCAAGATAGACATTATTACTCAGAAATGCCTATCAACCCCACCTTTAGATTTAAGAAGCAGATAGATGATTTTCTGTTATTAGCCAGGGAGGAAGGTATCATTACTGATAGGGTTATGCAGCAACTTATGATTCATAATTCTGCCAATCAATACATTTATTTTTTACCAAAAATACATAAAGATCCTGTTCATACACCTGGTAGACCAGTTGTGTCAGGAAAAGGATATATTACTGAACCTTTGTCAATTTTTCTTACAAAATATTTAAAACCTTTGCTATGTTTGGTATGTTCTCATTTACAAGACACCACAGAGTTTCTTAAAATAATTCAGAAACACAGTTGGAATCAGGATGGCTTATGTGCACACTCAGTGTTAGTGCTTTGTATACTAACATCCCTCATTGGGCTGGGCAGGAAGCCATTGGGTATTGGCTGCATGTGGCTGATTTATATCAGCCTCCTGGGCTTTAATACCTTCCTCATAGGCCTGATGGAACATGTCCTAACCAATAATGTCTTTTTACCAGGATACATGCTATTGGCAAACTAAGGGCACAGCCATGGGGGCATCCTTAGACCCCATCTATGCTAATTTATTTATGGCCTTTATTGAGGAACAAATTATCTATGACAACAGCCATAACGTGTTCCTGGATGAAATTGACATTTGGAGATGCTATTTGGATGATTGCTGGATGGTGTGGAGGACCGATGTGAATAACTTGATGGAGTTTATATCTTATTTGAATGAGAACAAATGGGGCCTGCATTTTACAGTCAGTTATCGTGCAGATACTATTACTTTTCTTGATGTTCACATCAATAGATTATCAGATAACACCTTAAGTACGCAGGTTTTCAGAAAGTATCCACAATTTAATACTGTCCTCCATGCATCCAGCTTTCATCCTCCTCAATTAACCAAAAATATCCCTAAATCCCAATATATTAGAATGAGGTGGATTTGTTCTCATGAATCTACTTTTCAAGAACATAGACAGGATTTGACATACAGATTCATATCTAGGGGATAATATGGGACATGTTCTGCAGGCCAGCAATTGGGCAAACACATTGAAGAGGGATGATTTATTGATATACAAAACACGTGAAGAACGGAACCCACAAATTATCAGATTTGTTACCACATATGCAAGGAATTCAGATGCACTTATTAATAGTATACACAGACATTGGAATATACTACAGTGTGATCAGGATCTACCTAATATGTTACCAGATAGGTGTTTGTTTTCCTTTCACAAAGGTAAACATTTGGCATCTTTTTTCAGTCATTACAAACATTCTCATGTTAGAGGTTGGTCTCAGGAGATACAAACTACCATTACAGGTGAACCACTTATTGGATGTTTTCCATGTGGTCACTGTATACATTGTGACAAAATATCCAAGTCCAAACAGTTCACGAGTAAAACTGTGGTATTGTGTATATCATCAATTTTTTTGCCAATTGCAGTAGCGACTGGCTAATATACTTAGCCACATGCACTTGTGGATCTTTTTATATTGGCCAAACATCCCGTCCACTTAGGTTGAGAATTTCAGAACATATAAGTAATATTAAAAACAAAAAAATCCAGTAATGCATTATATAAGCATTGTATGGCACATAATTCAGCCAAGTTTATATTTGTGATTGATTTAGTTAAGGGGAATAAATTAAACAAAACAGGTTGGAACTCCATTTTAGATTCTAAAGAGAAAAAAATGGATTGTTAAGCTAGGTGGATTATTTCCACCTGGATTGATTGAGCAATTCTAAACAACCAATGGGGGTTTGTGTTTAATTGACATGCATATATATAAAACAGTATTGATTTGATTTTCCCACTGATGAAGGCTGTGTTTTTACCAGCCGAAACTGGTCTGGGTATTTGTTTTTGATGCTGCACTAATCATTAAATCAGTTCAGTTTCATAGTTTGCTGGCTTATTGTTTTTTGTGTAAATTTCAATATACCACAACCACAAAGTCAGTTATTGCTATTACGCAATGACATTATTCAAGAAAAAATACTTACTTTTCTTAAATAATGTTTTTGTATAATGGAGCATTGCTGTTCTTCTGCCAGTGGTGGTATACTGCTTCCTTGTTTTGATGACGCTTGAGTGATAAAATAAAGCCAACCATGGGTAAATTTCAATATACTATAACCACGGAGTCGGTTATTGCTGTTATATAATGACATTATTTAAGAAAAAATACTTACTTTTCTTAAATAATGTCTTTGTGTAGTGGTGCATTACTGTTCTTCTGCCGGTGGTGGTATACTGCTTCCTTGTTTTGATGTACTGTACATGCGTATGGGACTTGAGTTCCTAAGCATACCCAGTACATCAATGCTTTGAAACGGAAGCAATGGAGAAAAGAAAGTCTCCATTGCTCCTTTTTTTTTTTTTTTTTTATTTATTAAAAAAAAAAAAAAAAAAGGTTTTGGACACTTTATACCAATGAAAAAATGTCTGGGCAACCGGACCTTTTTCCGTTGGTATATTGTGGGATTTACAATGGGCACGCTGGCCAATCAGCATACACGTTTTAGAATATTAATGGGGAGTCATTATATAGTCTGTGTTAGACCTTCTACATTAAATTATTCACTTCACAGAAACTCCATAATTTCAACTTCTATTTCTTTAACTTTTACTTTACTAATCTTCTTTTCCACATTCCATATTATTTTTTTTTATTGTGAAATTTTCCATATCTGGATGCCTTTGCCTGTATTTCTCTTCAAATATCTTTGGGGCTGCCTTCTCTATATTAGTTAACTTGGCTTTCTCCTTTGCATAAATATTGCACCATATAAAATCTCTCTTTCTTTCCCATATCCATATTGCTTTTTTATATTTTTCAAATATCTCTAGGTTTTGTTGTTTATATTTTCGCACTTCCTCAGATGCTTCTTTTTCCAAACAGATCAAAGTTTCTTGATCTATATACTTTTTTTCAAAAATCTGTTTTATTAATTAACGCAAATTTTTATTTGATGATTCTGACAATTTTTCCTGTGGAAGTAGTTTTCTTTCCTCTAATTTCTCTCAATCATTTTGTATATTTTGTATCTGGAAATTCTGGGCTTTTTACATAATAGTAACAATACATAATTTCTTTCTTATCCTCAATAGTCCACTCTGTCTTTATGGCTTTTCTATGGCCAATTAATTTTTATGATTTTTGTCGACTGCTACTTCCTTCTACAACAGGGAGGCTGTCCTCCCCCTTGGCCTGGCCCCTTTGTAGAAATGTTTCCATATTTTGAGGATTCTACACTGTCATTTTTTTCCAGTCCTGGCACAAGTGCCCCTACAAGGATTTGACACTTTTTTATCCTGGGTCTTGTATACCCAGCTATCTTTTTTTTTTTGTTTTTGACTTACTTCTGTCCATGATATATGCTATATAAATAGTCTATAGATTAGTGTCACCTTTGTGAGATTTTGTGAAAAACAGAGTCCACCTCGTGAAGGTACTCACCAAGACTTGAGGTTGAATTGAATTTCAGCACTACTACCCTCCTTTGCTTGCTTACTTTTCATCTCTCCATTAGGAGATTTGTCCTTGTGGCTCAGATGATGACTGAAAAGCTTCAAGGATTAACGTTTTTTTCCCTTTTATTGCTTAAAAAATATGAGTGTCTTGTATTGTCTACAGAAGGGAATTATGTTCCCCTTTCTGGTTTATGTCTCTAAGAATACTGCCCAATGTGAAATAGGAAGTATTACACTATTCTCTTATTCTGACTTTGTCCTGAAGCTCCTTCCCACATTCTGTCTTTCCTCATGTGTGCCCAATATTCCTTCACTCTAAGTTACTAACAGACCTTTCTTTTCAAGAAAAGGTATGGGAAACACAACCCCCTAAAAGTCTTCTTGTAAAAGACCGCCATGAGAACATGTTCTTAACTCATTCACTCCAATGGAGCTCTGGAGGTTTGCACTGTAACTTCCAATGGGCAGAGCCTAAGTTTTTTACAGAATTAAATTATGTCCTCACATTTCAACCAAATGTTCATAACTCTGGAACCATAGTGGTAATGAAAGAAATATCAATGGAAAACTCTTCAGCACAAACTATTTTTTTCTTAAACCAAATTTTATAAGTCACAGTAAACACATTAACTATTACGTTTGTAATATTTTGTAAACAACTTACAATTTCTCAGCAGCCGCACAAGTTACATGCATACTGCCAGCAGCATTTTACTCATTAAGCTGAGAGCTTTCATATGAGGCTAAGGAGTTCTTGTCTTTGTTACTTGGTTGTTGAGATATTTAGAAAAATGTAAAACGTATATCTATGTAAATTAATATTATAAAAACAACAGTTACTATATATTTACCTGCACTACACAGAGATCAAATATTAAAGATGTTGAATTTGTCATTGTGTCAGCTTTCAGATAAAATCTTTAAAAACTTTGTACATCATGGTTTTGGAATTATTGATGCAAATTATGTGGTGGCTATTGCATAAGTATTTCGTTTTCTATAAGGCTGCAGTCTGAATTTCCTTCAGTTCTTAAGTCACTGAGCAGTTTGGGGCAGACATTTGCAACATGTAACTCAGGTGTCAAAAGCTGAATCTGTCACATCTTAGTAAGAAGAAACAGCTTCTGAAGCATTTGTACTGGCCCAGTGATGAGAACAATGCACCCTGCTTTGATTTCAGGAGAGATCTATAAACTCATTTTAAACCTTGCTGTTCTCAAATAACAGCTAGTCACGGGAGAGGGAAGTAACTAGCATGGTATTTTATCTGTTAATTCCTATGCCTTCCCATAGAATTGAAAATAGCCATTGTATTTCTCATGCAGTTCCGCTATGAAACTATGAAATCATGAAACACAAAATGTGGAGAACCAGCATCATTAAAAAACAATCATAGAAATACCACATCAATAAAAGTTAAACTGTGAGCATTTTTTGGAAGGTGGCAAGCCACTGTATCATAATATAGTGGGCAAGCCCACCAGACCAGATGAAGTTATATATACCAATGTCTTGTTCCATTAAAATGAAGACAGAAGTCTGCAACACAAAGGAACCACTGTCGGTGGACACCCAGAAACCACAACAGCTGTGATTTCAAATAGGATACAGTCACTGACACTTTGAACCTTGGCATCTTGTGACTCAGTCAGCTGACATTTGGGGAATGTGACTTTGGTGACCTTTAGATATAGTTATTTAAAAGACAGGATTATTAGAGCTTTCAGTTGTGTACCTCTCACCAAATTATCACTGAACCTCTCTTAGTTTCCTACTCCAAATAGAAAATATTTCACCTTAGGTAGCCATCATTTCTTTACAGAGATGAACAACTGTTAACATCAAATTACTCAAAGATTTTTATTTTGTCTCTCACTTTCATAAATCCTGAGGCCTCAGTACAGCTACATTAAAGTTTCTACTACCAGTTTAAACTCACTTAAGACCATAATGAAAGCTACTATTTTAAGGATATAACACACCCACTTGTTTTTTATACATATTAGTTAAGACTGAATGCATGAATTGTTCCTATTTCTATTCTGAATAGATTCAAGTGGTTGGAATTATTATGTTGTCAGCCAAAGGGAGGAACAGAGAAACAGATTATTACAACTCAGTCTAAAATGTGTAATATTCAAAGAAC
The DNA here is from genome assembly GCF_019279795.1 of Protopterus annectens. Taxonomy (NCBI): domain Eukaryota; kingdom Metazoa; phylum Chordata; order Ceratodontiformes; family Protopteridae; genus Protopterus; species Protopterus annectens. Next base: position 384,171,391 of record NC_056749.1, read on the forward strand.
TAAAAATTAGTCATTTGATCCATTACAAATGACTCTAAACAAAAAGGAATTGCTCACCCAAATATATTCAGTACAATGTTTAGACTTTAAATAAAATTTGAAGTGATTTATTTCTGTGGACTACAATGGGAATTTTTTTTATTATTTGTTTTCAGTGGAGATTATTTTAAACTTGATCCCAGAGGAAAATTTCTACATTGTCTGATACAAATCCATGAACAATTCCATCAGAATGTCAATGCATAAAATGCCGAAGTACTACATCCACCATTTCGGAAATAAAAAACCTAATCAATAAAACATGTTCAGTGCTTTTATAGCCACTGTGGCTGCCTTATCAGTTCTACCACTCTATATATACTCTCATGGGAGACATTCTTATCCCACTGAGGAACCACTGCTTTAAGTTTCTAAGCCATAGGTACTTACTAGCTTTTCAGTCCAGAGAACTACTGATGAGTTCAACTGATTCCCAGATGCCCCAAGCACTGTATTTGCTCAGGGTCACACAATAGGCCAATGGGAGCTGAGGGAATCTAACATTGTACTGAAGGAAGTACAGTTCTGAGCCTTAGCCCTCTATGCCAACCACTAGAACAGCTTCTATTACCATTTTTTTAATTATATTTTTAACGAAGTAAACCCACTGGACACAAGTGCCTCTTTTTTGGGAGTGACTTGGGAACAGTGTTTCATCAAGTGACTTGGTCAGAGTCATGCAGTAGGTAAATGGAGGTGAGGGAAACAAATCCTGTATCCTTGACTACAGGAAGCAAATCATTAACAGATTAGATCTTTAATCATCTGCAACCAATGCTAGTCAAGGTCTCAAACAGAACCATCATCCATGGGTGAGCTTGAACTGCCATCTTTTTGGTTAACAGATGAATATGATAACCCGTTACATCCAGAAACATTTGTTTTTCAGCAGTCAGCTCTATTTTAACCTCTGGCTTTTCCTGATTTACATCTGATTCTCCTCCTTCAGAAAAAAAATGAGTATACACATCACACACTCACACAAAGCAATGAGTGACATATTTGGCATAACTGCATCACGAATGAAACTGAGTGATGTAATTGCATCAGTTATTGATCTGCTCTGTTAGAGATCTGTTTAAAGGCATGCAGCAAATGGATACTGTTCTCATGGGTTATGATCAACACTTGCTACAGCCAGATAACAGCATACTATACAAGCAGAGAGTAAACTTTTGGCCAGTGGCTTGTCAATCTTCCCTCTCACTCAACGTGGTGCCTTGAAGATTAGCTTAGCAATAGTAAGCAGATTTTGGCATTGACTATTTCATACTTATATTTACACATTTTATCAGTGCCACCATCCTTTCTGCTTCTATGGTACCACACAGTCAATAGCCAGACCAGACTGGCCATCCATGATTACAATTACTGAGCATTCTTAAAATAAACTAGCTGTATTATATTAGTTTATGATAGCTGTGGCAAAGCAGTCTTGTATTACGGTACAGTACACACAAGAATATATTACCAGATTTGTGCAATCATCCTTATATACTCCATAGTCTGCTATCCAGAAGCCTTTCTGGTTGGTTAATAAACTATTTTAATTAAAATTATGCAAAGCAATGGGTAATTAAATATTGATAAAATATGCATCCTTTCACAGAGCAGTTAAAACTACTTGGCAAAATGGTTAAGGTTGTCATCTCCCATGCACAAGGTAAAATATTCAATTATGACCTCTGGCTACAGATTGTATAGGGTTTGCATGGTCCCCCTGAATCTCTGTGGGGTTTCTTCCATCTTCTAAAAACACACAGAGTATTCCTACCTCATACCTACCTAAGAATGGAGATGTGGGCAGCAGCACAGACTATAGATGGTGCTCTATAGGGGGAAGAGTTGTATACGCCAACCACTTTGAGTATCGACTGCACAGTATCCTCAAGATAGGAGAACGTGGATCACAGACTGGGCGCTGTGTCAGGACTAGCCATTCTATGGTGTAAAAATTGGCTTTAAGTGATTCAGTTGTGTTGAATCATGTCTCTGAATGGGCATGGGCATTTGTTGGTGATAAGTAGGTTGAGGACCAGGCTTACTGTGATCTATGCCAGGGCTCTATGGCAACAGTGGGAGGGGTGTGTTTGAACCTATTGGCTAGTATGTGCCCCCAGTAAAACCCAGCAGCCCTGGGTCAATAAGCTACTGGCCAGCCAGTGTCCAGTTGCCCAGATTGGGTGCCCTAGGATAGCTCTGTTTAGCTAAAGCTGGATGTAAAACCAATCAACCTGCTAAATATGAACTAAGAATTGCTACACTCAGTGTAGGTTCACTGACAAGCTAAAGCTTAGAAGTGGATGATATGTTGGTAAGGAGGTGGCTGAACATCCTACATATCCAGGAGACAATATGTGAAGGCAGTGCAGCAAAGCCACTTGCGGTCCAAGGTTGACTACACAGGAGGATGACAACAAACTAGCAATGGTATGGGAATTGTGGTGAGGGAGAGGCTTCAGAAGACAGTGGGGGATGTCAGCAGAATTTGTGACAGACTCATAGCAATCAGACTCCAGTCCAATGATAGGTCAGTATTCATAATCTCAGCCTATGCTCCACAGCAAGGTTGTGATAGTGAGGAAAAATGTGCATTCTGACAGCAGTTGCAGGGTCTACTATATAAAGCAGAACAACCTGAACTGATCTTGATAATGGGTGACCTAAATGCATATACTGGGACAGACAGAACAGGATATGAAGACTGCCTAGGTTCATTGGGATGAGGCAACAGGATTAAAAAGGGAGAGGCCATTTTAGATTTTTGTCTGGCAAATGGCTTGATGGTGGCAAACACATGGTTCAGCAATAGGGACAGTCACAAGATCAAATACAAGAATGGCCAACATGCAACTCAGGTAGACTTCTTCCTAGTAAGGAAAGGAAGGTAGACTCAGAAATTGCAAAGTCATAACCAGTGAAACAGTCAGCCCACAACATAAACCGCTGATTGTCACAATCAGCTGCAAGCAGTGGTCAAAGAAAGCTTTAGGGTCAACAGAGACTAGGCTGAAGACCTGGAAGTTGACTGGAAAGAAAGAACAAAAGTTCAAGGAATTACTCAGGGCTCTAGTACCCCAGAAAAAAGATGAAATCAATGGAGGTTAAGAATGGCAGCACCTCAAAACAGTTATGTGTGAGGACTACAGGGCAGATGTGTGGATGAGCCAGGTATGTAAATAAGGTACATAAGGAAAGTTGTAGTGAAATTCAGAAGTCCAGGAAGTAATTAAAATAAAGTAGTAGTGTAGGAAAAAAGTCATAATAGAAAAGATGAACCAGGCTAAGAAGGAATACTGGTTGGTCAAGAAAGAGGCTAAGTGAGGAGTTGCAATAGGAAAGAATGCAGCATCAGAAGCAGTCTGACAACTTCTTGAAGTGAGTCAGTTGATGGTCCAAAGAAACAATCAGGTTTCAAGACAAAGACAGAAAGATAAAGATAATCAGGCACACTTTCTAAGGAATGCCAGCAACAACGTTCTCACCAGTCCCAGGAAATCAAATGCAGATGGAAGGAATGCTTTCACCACCTTCTGAATGAAGAAAACCCCACCAAAGCTGTACTGCTCCAGACACAGCCTACAATGAAAGAAGATGGGAGTCTACTTTTGATGAAGTAGGAATCATGCTATGGAAAATTAAGTCAAGGAAAGGAACAGGCTCAGATGAGGTCACAACAGATATGAGCAAGAAGTTGGTACAGATAGAGAAGAACTGGCACCCGAAGGTACTCACAGCAGTATGGATAGAAAGGCATATCCACACATGGCTGTAGAATAAGCATATTTGTGCCAGTGTAAAACAAAAAGGGGACTTCACAACTGTGTGCAGATTAGGAGGTGTCAAACTCCAGTCACACTGCATGAAAGTTCTGGAGAGAGTGACTGATAAAAGAGAATGCACAGAGGAGTAAACAGTAAGACAGGAGATGAGCAGTTTAACTTTAAAGTTCTGCAAGTTTCTAAAAGTATTACAATAGATCAAATGAAACATGATTAATATGCATTAAATGAATCAAGTTATCATGTGTATAGCAGTCCATCTACTATTTTTCTTGTGTTAATGTAATTAAGTGCAAATGCCTATTCTACTGACATCCATTGTTCATAGGTAGGTACTAGGCTATCGGCCCAAGGGCCTACGCAAGCCTAGCCAACAAGGTTCCCTGGCTTACGCCACCCAAGAAAGTTATTTTCTTGTGCCACTGATGAGCAGAGACACAGAAGTGATCCCCGGGGTGTATTTCCTATTTCCCATCCACTCATCAAGATTTTTCTTGAAGAGTGCTAATGAAGAACTTTGCTTGACATAGATGGATAACCTGTTCCAGAGTACGGGAAGTCTCTGGGATAGGAATCTATCCCTCCAGCATGTCCTGTTTATTGTGGTGACAAGGTTTAGGTCCCTAGAGCATGTAGCTCGGAGGGATTGGGATTTCTTTAGGTGTAGCATGTCCAACAGCTCTGGGTTTGACATAGCTTTATATGTTAGGCAGAGATCACCTCTGAGTAGGCGATATGCTACGGAGTAAAGCTGGACTTTATTGAGGCGGTCAGTGTAGGGCATTTGTTTGAGTCCAGTAATCCTCTTTGTGAGGTACTTCTGTGGCCTTTCCAGCTGCTGCAGATGCCTTGTGAGGTACATTCCAAAAGGGGCGTTGTACTCTATAATGGGTCTAATGAGTGATGAGTAGAGGGTAATGAAGACTTCTTTTTCTGGATGAGAACCCTTTTATGATGAGGTGTGCCAAGTAGAAGGACTTCCTGACTACTGCGGCGATGTGACCATCAAAGGAGAGACTACTGTCCACCTGGGTCCCAAGGTCTCTTATCACGCATTCGGTGTTATGTATATTGCTCCCTATGTGGTGGTTCATGGGTACAGAGTTTTTACCAAAGAGGATGACACTGCACTTTTTGGCATTCAGCTTGAGGCCATGGCTCTGACACCAGAAATCTGTCGCAGAGAGGCCGTTCTGTAGGATGTTCACATCATTTGAGGACTTGACTATGGCTCCTAGTTTGCAGTCATCTGTGAACTTCGTTAGCCAGAGGCCTTCTGTGTTAGCTTGTACTTCAGAGAAATAGATACCAAACAGGAGTGGTCCCAGGACGGAACCCTGTGGTACTCCACTTGTCACTGGTTTGAGGTCAGATTTGGAGTCTGCAACTTTTACAGTGTGGGTTCTGTCAGTGAGCCAGTTGGCAACCCATCTTGTGACATAGGGATTTATGCCTAGTTTATTGAGTTTAGCTATAATTCCAAAATGAGGGATGGTGTGAAAATGAAAGTTTATGCTATTGCCTATGACAAGGTTTACCCCATTAATTGGGGGACTGGTTAGAATCAGGACAGATACAGGGGATATTCCTCAGGCAGCACTGGTAACAAACACTTACAGGAACCTGCCTTCCTCCCTGACCCACAGCTGTATACATGGTAATGTATGTCAATGTTTCCTACATGGAAGATAGCTGCACAGCAACTGGAGCTGCATCAATCTGTCACACAGCCTGGTATCATTGTGTGATAGGGAATGCAATTTCCAGTATCCAACCCCCCACACTGGAGCTGCAGCAATCTGTCACACAGCCTGCTATCACTGTGTGACATGGAATGCAATCTCCAGTATGCAACGCCCCTCCCATAGTGGAGTTGCAGCAATCTGTCACACAGCCTGCTATCACTGAGTGATAGGGAATGCAATCTCCGGTATGCAACCCCCCTCCCCCATACTGGAGCAGCAGGAATCTGTCACACATCCTATCACTGTGTGATAGGGAATGCAATCTACAGTCTGCACCCCCCATATGGACTTCTTTGTACCCATCACACATAGACAGTTACACTATTGCTCTTAAATAAAGATCATGGCATCTCAGAGAGAAAAAGCAATTAAAGAAAGGAGTCACTATTAAGATTAATCAGCGATTACACAAAAACATACAAGCATTTTCATGTTATTCATGTGTAGTTAGAGATACAATGACATGGACAATGAAAATTCAAGCTACTTTGCTTAAGTAGTTGCAATGTCAGCTCTGATCATCCCTGTAATGGTATGTAAGCAGTCAGCAGCCCAAATGCATGAATCTGAAACTTAATCTAGATGCAATCATGGGTAGTTCTTGTATGATGGACAGTTAATTAGACTTTAATAAAAAGTACTGATGTTCTGGTCTACTTGACAGTGATTTCAGTTATTGTTATTTTTAGATTACAACTCTTAAGTCTGATTGTTTTCCTAGTAAAACAAATTGAATCCATTTAATGGGATTTTATCTTCTTTAGGAGTGACTCTGGTTAAAAACAAATGGAGCATGAAGGATAGGGTAGAGTCCAGCAAAAACATACATGTGGAGTCTATTTCTCAAATTGTTTTCAGCTGAAAGCATTTTACATTGACCCAATGACCCAGTGTAAAATGCCCAAAAACATGATGGTTGAAGTATTAGTAATTATGAAAAGTTTATTGGTTTGGACCAAGTTTCACATCTGCAGTAACCCATTTTGTAACTTGGGCTGAATGTTCGTAGACATTTTTCGTACATTTGCAAGGATTTTAGTATAAAGGTTGAGATGAGCTGATGGTAGGAGGATTAAGATGTCAGTACCAAAGTGATGATAAATTGCTCATGTCACACGTTTAAGTTTTAAAGACTGACAGACTGACTGTTCATACTTGTACACCTGCATGCTTGCTCCATATGAGTGGTGTGTTTGAATGTGTGGATCTGTATGTATTCTGAGACTGCTGCAGAAGGGGAATAAATGGTTGAAGCTCACAAATGCAGATACAATGCCCATTTAGGGATTTTTTTTTAACTGGTACACTAAAAGGAAATATTTATAATTTCAATAAATATTTTTAAATTCTTTGCATACTCAAACTATAAAAGCCATGCTTTTGTAGCCAGGTAGGTGAGGGTTAAGCAGTGCTGTAGTGTTAATAGGACATAATAGACTCTCTTGGATATCAGATTGTTAATGAAAACAGAAATAATACAGGGCTAAGAACTGACACTTGGGGGACACTTGAAGTGGCCTGTGCTGATTGATTGATTGTGGTGGGAAACTCTAGAGGATCTACACCTAAGTTCTTTATGCTAAGGTGTAAAAAAGTGTGGTTGACTTTTTCAAATGATTTTTCTTTTTTTCATAATAAATCTTTATTGTTATATTATTTTCATACACAAGTAAAAACAAACACAAAATTTTAAGAGAAAAAATATAAAACAAAAGACTACTAACTAATATCACTAACTATCACACCAAACAAATAAACAATATTGTCAAGAATGCTTCCATGTAAAACATTAAGAATAGAGAAAAAACAAAAAGTAGTTAATAACATTTCCAGTAATATACAGTTTAAATACAAAATTCTCTCCAAGCAAGTATATAAATGTGAATACCTTCAAGTTAAAAGTATTATGCTAATATAATATTAAATATCTGTTCCCAAATTTTTGGGTTATTAATGTTTTTATTATTCGGACTTAAGAGTAGTTTATGAGCTAATATATGCCTTGTTGGCAAAACTCTAAAGTTTTCCCAATATGTTTTAGATGGGTCTAACCAATTAGTGGCTATATAAAGCTTCATTAACAGAAAAATATTAATATATATGGTACTTTGTGATCTAGGGAGTTCTTTCGGAGGAATATGTAAAATCGTAAATTTCCATGACAACGTTGTACTTTGTAACCCGTCTTCTGAAGTTGAATCTTAAGGGAATTCCAAAGCTTATATATGCATTTACAGCTCCAGAACATATGAAGATCATCAGCCGGTTGATTTTTACAGTATGGACAAATTGAAGAGTTTTTAGCATTAAATTTATGCAGGGTAAGGCGTGTATAATATGCATTATTCCATATCATCAACTGGGTATACATCAATTTTTGAAGAGAAGTAGATTTGATAGTCAGGTCAATTGCTTTTAACATATTACTTTTGTCTGTCACTAAAATTTTCTCTTCTCAATAGTTGGATAACAGAATTTTATCATGAAATTTAAAATCTTTAATTAATTTATTTGTTGTTGTTATATATTTAATATCCTGTTGGAGGGCTTGCCACAACTCAAAGCATTTATTAACATTTTCATCTTCAGGTTTAAAATTTAAAAAGTAGCTCCTAGCAAGTTCTCTAATTTGTCTCAAAATAAGATCATTTTTGGGTAAGTTAAATTCTTGTCTTATTTGATTGGCCGAGCGGTCCAGATATTTGTATATATCAATCAAAGTTAAATTAACTATTAGTGGAAACTGTTTAAGGTCAATTAATTGATTGTTCAATTTTAAATTAGGATTCCTATGAAATGGTTGAAAAACCATGATATACTGACCCAGATCCAAAGATTGAAATAAATCTTGAATCTTCTCCCAATCTCCCTCGGTGTACCATAAGGCTCGATTCTTGGGGCCCTTCTTTTCTCCCTATTCATAAATGACTTACAAGCAGCTATTCCCCAAGCTACATGCATACAATATGCAGATGACTCCACACTCATCTGCTCTGCAAAAACCATCCCAGAGCTTCAAACTGTTACTCAAAATGTATTCCATTTGGTTGAAGCATGGTTCTTAAAACGCTGCCTACTTCTTAATGCCAAAAAAACAAAACTCCTCCTTTTCAAACCCACTACCAGATCCCCCTCACTGGACTTCTCTATCTCTTCTATTAACAATACTCTCATAACACCTGACACTTCTACCAAACTACTAGGAGTGACAATTGATAACAATCTTACCTTTGATTATCACATAAACAACACTATCAAAACTGTACATAGAAAACTGGGCTCCCTCTATAGAATTAAAACATTCCTATCCCCAACAGCCAAAGCTACTTTGGCTCACTCTCATCTCATCTCCACTCTTCTCTATGCCTCACCAATTTACACTAACCTAAAGAAAAATAATCTTACTAAATTGACCACTACTTACAATAGTATAGCTAGATTTGTTACTGGTAATCAATTCAGAACACATCACTGCCTGAACCTACAACAAATTCACTGGCTTGAATTACAAAACATGTTGCTTTTTCTCAACTTCCCATCATCCACAAATCTTTTATCTGCCAAACAACACTCCTTCATTTTCTAACCTCCTCACCCTTACTCTAACCTGAGCTCTCTCCGGCCTCTAACAAACTCCTAGTTACTGCTACTAAATCCAATAACCTTGCTGGTGACTCCCTGTTTTCTAACTCCATTGGTAAACACTGGAACCTATTGCCCACTGAACTAACTTCTATTTTATCTCCGGTCCTTTTCAAACAAAACTTAGACTCCACCTTACTAAACACTGGCTATGCCCCTGCCTTAACCCAGACTGAACCCATGTATTTAGCTCATCCCACTACCCCTTGATCTCTGTGACCTTTGCTACCTTCTACTTATTTTCTCACTATTCTATCACTTACTTCTCCTCTATCCTTCTCCTTCCTAATTATATTACTCAGTTTACTGAGGACTCCTAGAAATATCTAATCTAAACTATCCTACTTACTTAGCTGTCCTTAAATACCCTTTTCCCTTTCTTTTAATGTTTGATTATTCTAAATAACGTATGCCTGTGTTTTGCTTCCAAGAGCCATGAGTACACTTTTGTACAACTGTTAATTTGTGTCTATTATAAGTTTGATTCCTTGTATAATATTGTCCTGATACAGTATATTTTTGTATGCTGCTCTCTTTTGCATCGTATGTAATAGTTATTATGTCTTTGTGGAGCTTTTCTCCCCGGGCCTCTGCTGAAAATGGAAATATATCCAGTCAGACTAGCCCGGTTAACAAATGTAAAATAAATAAAATAAAAAATTGTATAGATAATATGTTAGTTTTAATATGTTCAACAATCCCATACATTTTCAAAGTATCTTTACCTAAAAAGGGTATTGCTTTAGGATTAATGTTTAACTTTAAAATATATTTATAATTCAAAATCACCCAAGTTGGTGTCCACTTAGTAGTAGTTGTATCATAGTTGGCAATTCTTAGAATTCTATTAGAGTTCACAATTAGGTAGTACAATTCAAAGTTAGGCAGCTCCAGTCCTCCTTTATTTTTTGGGGTTATTAATTTATCATAAGATATCCTGTTTTTTTTTGGTTCCCAAATGAATTTAGCCAATTCTTTATGAATTGTTTTAAAAAATGTCTTCGAAAGTATTAATTGGGCTGACCTAAAATTATAGAGTAATTGTGGTATCACATTCATTTTAACAATTGAAACTTTTGCTATTAGTGGCATTCATAAATGTTTCCACCTCCCGAAATCAGAAATGATTTGGTCCCAAATTGTTTTAATGTTATTATTGTAGAAGTCTTTATTATCTGTAGAAAACTCAATACCTAAATATTTATTTTTTTCTTTAAATGTTACCTGCCCAACCAAAGGCAATAACGAAAAAGGTTTAGGTGTCTTTAGAGGAAAAATATTGTTTTTTCTCAAGTTAATTTTGTAGTTAGAGACTTCTGAAAAATCATTAACAGCCTTCAATAATTTGTCAGTGTCAGATATTGGAGATGCACAATAAATATTAAGATCATCCACAAAAGCTGCCATTAAAATTTTAGTTCCATAAATTATTGGGACATTATGATAGACATTCTGCTTAATATATAAGAACAAAGGTTCAAGATAAAGATTAATTAATAAAGGGGACAAAGGGCAGCCCTGGTGTGTTCCAGTCAATCTGTATTCTTTTAAAGAGGCTTCTATTAATGCACAGTGTAGTATAGGGATTACTATATAATATTTGCAACATTTGAACAAATTCATGGGATTTATTAAAATAAGGTAAAAGAGCAAACAAAAAATTTGTATCAACCCTGTCAAAGGCCTTCTGTGCATCAATTATAAGGGCATCGATATTAAGATTATTTTGTTTAGCATGTGTTATCATAGTATGTAATGTAAGAGTATTATCACTGGTTTGCCTACCTGCCATAAATCCAGCCTGTTCTTTGGATATTATATGAGTCATGATTTTCTTCAGTCTAGATGCTATAATGAAGGTTAGAATTTTCATGTGTACATTCATTAATGATATTGGTCTATAATTATCAGGGTTTTGAGGATCTGAATTGGCTTTATGTATAAAAATAATCTTTGAGGTGTTAAGATGAGGATCATTAATAGTATTCCTAATTATGTAGTTAAATATAACAAAGTATCTTACCAAAAATATCCGCAAACATTTTATAAAACTCCACTGTAATCCCATCAGGACCTGGTGATTTATGTGATTTCATATGTTGAATTGTATATCCTATGTCTTCTTCAGATATCAGTTTAACTAAATCATTTTGAATATCCTCTCCTATTTCTGGAAACTTAATTGATTGTAAAAATTGTTCATAAATTCTATGCAAGGACATATCCTTTTGCCCATCATAAATTTTTGCATATATTTTCTCAAAAATATTAATAAACTCTGTTTTAGAATATATTTTATTATTAAATTGTATTTCTGAAATTTGTAGTGTTGTTTTTGATTAATGATCCTAGCCAACACTCTTGATGGTGTTTGAACGTGATTAGCATATCTCGCTAACATCTTATATTCTTGAAATGTTAATCCACTATTTTGTATTAAGAAGAGATCCTTCTGACATTTAAATATTTCTTTCTCTGTTTGTTCATTAAAATTCTGAATCACTTGTTGATCCAATAATTTAATTTTTGTTTCCAAGTTTTGAATATCTTTTAGTATTTTTTTATAATAAGAGGCTTTTTGCAAAAGGATCCCTCTTATTTGTGTTTTAACTGTTGCCCATTCAATATCTGGGGCATATTGTTGTTTCTTTAGACTAACCAACAAGTCTTTAAGGTACTTTGTAATTTCCTGTATTATTTCTTCCTTATTCAGCAGATTTGGATTAAGGGACAAATTATATCTTCTTTGCCGCAAGGTATCTTTTATCTCCTTAGCAAAACTCAGCAAAATTTTCGAATGAACTGATAAATACCATGCATGTATAACAACTATAGGTTATAAACTAATCAATGTTCTTGAAATCAGGAAGAAATCTATTCTGGACCACATTTTATGACATGGGGAATAAAATGTAAAATTATTTGTACTATTAGCATTGTTTAAATAGTGAAAAGGGTCATATAGTTGAAAGTCTTCTTTAATATCATCCAGTGCCAATACTGCATGCTTATTAAATGCTTTGTGTGGACAAGATCTATCCAACTTCGGATTTTGATAAGCATTCCAATCACCTCCAACAATTACGTAGTATCTATCAAATTGTGTTAAAATTGAATACAGTGATGTTATGAATATTTGTTGATCATTACAAGGTGAATATATGTTTAAAAGTAAAATAGGTTTATCAAATAAGGTAGATGCCAGAATAACATAGCATCATCGTCCATCTTTATCTGTATTAGAATCTAAAATGTTGTCCTTATATTGGTCTTTAATAATTATAGCTACCCCAGCACTATTTAACTTACCTTCCAATGCTATTACTTCTCTGATCCACTTCTTTTTTTTTATATCAACCCATTGATCATTCATTAAATGCATTTCTTGCAGTAAAATAAACCATGCCTTAGCCTGCAACAATACATGTAACAATAGTTTCCTCTTCTTTAAATTCTGGAGCCCTTTAACATTATCTAATTCCCACATTACCAAGGTTGACTGTACAATAAAGGTTTTGGAGAGAAAAGATAAAAAAAATACAGTATATTCAAAACCATACATGATCTGGAAGCAATCCACATATCCCATCCTAAACCAGTGCTTACCCACTCTAACCCCGGACCAGGACATATATAGGTCTTGTGTAATATAGAATAACAGAAGGTTTAAGAAAAGAAACAAACAGGAAAACATCACATTATAAAATTTCAAACATGTTCCATAGTTGAGACCTATATAATCTAACTTAACTATGACAAAGCCTAAACTAAACATTCCCTAACAAGCACTGCATTGAGCTACATCTCCCCAATCAAGTATATTTAAGCAAATCAAATTAAAATACAATATTACAGTACATATGAAAATAAATTGAAAAAAGGAAGTGTTAATATTTGGATTAGTTTCTATAGATAAACCGCATGCATAGACACACACACACACAAACAAAAAAAAAACATATTAAAATATAACCCTATGCTAAAATAAATATATAGGTAAATACAGGTATCACTGGTTATAAACCCACACTATCATAGTTTTATACTAAAGCAAACTACTAACTAACTAATATAAAATGCATTATCACTTTAACACAGTACATTATGAGCTATAATGAGAAGCATATTTATACAAACATTACTAAATCCCTGCACCCTCTCTAAATAATATAACCACAAAATTCTACATAAACATGTGTAAGAGAAACAAATCAAATATTCATATGTGCTTACTTTACCATACAACAGTGTTATTTTGAAGTTAAATGAATAAAAAGATGTTAAAACAGTTTCCTTTGGTTTCCCAAGCCTGGAAACCCTGTGAAATATTTACAGACGGACCCCCGGAAGTATCACAGCGAAATCTGCACCCACGACAGCATTTTAGCCACTTCCTGTCTTTCTCCACATTGAAAACACTTCAAAAAAGCCATAAAATGATGGGAAACGAATGCAGGTAATCAAGATAAGCAAAAACAAACAGTTTTATTACTCTGGAAGAGGCCTAGAGCTTTTTAAATGCAAACAAAGGATTATCCAGTCCTGGGAACACAGTAAACAATGGATCCGACCTCAGCAACATAAGTTCAGTTCAAGTCTCTGATACAGGTAAAGCCTTGAAAACTTTAAGAAACAGATTGTTTGCCTCATTTTTAGTGGAAATAGCATGTTTAATCCCATCCATTGTAAATATAAGCATAGGTGGGTATTTCATTTGAAACTAAATTTGTTTGTCAATAAGAAATTTACAGTATGGAGACAAAGACTGTCTAGCTTGTCTTACCTGTATGGGTAAATCCTGTGACATAGATATTTTATTATTTTTCCACAGGATATAGCCTCTAGTTTGTTTTACAGTAGTAAGTATTCTGCTTACATCTTGATAGTTAAGTATTTTAACATATACAGGTCTAGGAAAGTTAGATGCTTGTGTGTCTCTCAAAGCTCTGTGCGCTCTTTCAATAATAATTTGTTTCACCCCATCAGAGTCATTTAACAGCACTTCAAATATTTGTAATATGGATGGAATTAATTCATTACACTGAATAGATTCTGGAATCCCTCTGAGAATAATATTGTTTCTCCTGGATCTTGCTTCTAAGTCCTTAAGCTTGTTTTGCATAGCCTGTATATCCACATCATGTAGATTAGTTTTCTTTTCAAGTAAAGTTAATTTTTCCTCATTTTCAGAAATTCGAGCTTCCATCTTGTCCATTCTCTCCAGCAACTCAGTACATGAGTTTCCAAATGTTTGTATTTGACAAGTCGGTTCTTTCAGAGCTTCTTGTATGGGTAGCAGAGCATTTCTGATATCTTCCATGTTTAATGGTTGTTCAGATTTAGATTTGGTCCCTGGTTTCTGTTGTTCCTGTATTTTAGTAATTTTTTGTTTTTTTAGAAATCACATCCTTTTCAGGTGACTGCAATTCCGAAAGTTTTGTTTTAGTAGTAGTTGTATCCATGTTTTTTTCCTCTTTTGACATCTTATTTGAACACAAAGACTTTCAGTATAGAAAGCACACGGTTCCTTTGTTTACTTCTCTCTGCAGATCCAGCTAATCTGTTGTAATCCAGTGAAATATATTCCTTTTTTCCGGTTTTTCTTCTTAGTAATAGATAGTTAAGTGTAGTTGAAGTTATTTTATCGAAGATTTGATGTTAAAAGCTTTATTCAAATGATTTTTCAGTGGCAGTCAGGTGAGCACCTTAATCACATCTTGTTCAATATTTAGTAGATGGAGTCTGTTATGATGTATATGCCAATAAGAGTGATGTACCCCTTGTGATATTTGTGTTTTGCAAGTGCTAAGAGACAATACTTGTTTACATTACTCCGCATGACATTCACTTCTATGATCTGCATCATACTGTATAAAAAGTAAACTATTAAACTGTGTGCCACACCAGTATGAACAGGATAGCTTGTCTAGGAGTAGGTAAGTTGGTAGAAAACACCCATTAGCCACTGGCAGTGTCAGCTAAGAGTGCAATAAACCCAAATACTGCACTTACAAGGAAAGCCTCACTACCTGTTGAAGAAACTATGCCTGGCCAGGCCTATGGATAGCAAACAATCACAACCACAAAAATGCTTTACATGCAGTGCAGTGAGCAGATATACAATAGAATAGACTATACTGAGGAGGAACAAGCAAACAGTACTTTAAATCAAAGAAAGTATTTAAAATACAAATTATACAGTAGAGCCAGCTATGCAATAATACAATGATCATAAAAATAAACACAAAATCAAATGTAGCATATGAAAAGCTGAATGGAAAAAAGTTTCAGAAGATCTTAGTCCATATGTTTAAACAGACAACAGTGTGTGTGTGTGTGAAACTCTTGAGTTCACCTAGTAACATTAACTAGCCACTGTGAGAATATGTTGCAGGTGTTGAAATGATCAATTGTCATTGTAAAAACATAAGAAAGTACTGCATATCCATGAGAGAAGGTTGTTAAGGGGCATATTAAATAATAAACATTAGGCAAGGGAAAACAGTATGAATGTATTTACTCTATGTACAAGAATTTCAGCTATTATAACAAAGCCTGAGGGGTGTTGCAATGCAAAATAATGATCTGATATCTTCTATTTAGCGTGGAAAAACTCTGTCCAATACCGTAGAACACTGAGAAGTATATTAATATCGAATGCAATTCAGTCCTACAACAGAATTCAGGATACCATAAGTTTGCATGCCATGGTGGTAAGACAGTCTGCACAGTTATTTAAGTATATAGCAATTTCATCAACTGTGTATAATAACCAGCAAAAGCATTTGTGAAGAAAATACAGAAATGAGAGCTCTGAGACAAGTCTATAATTTAAAGTCAAATAATCTGGTTAAAACCCCCACTGCTGTCTCTCCTAAACACTTCCTCTGTAACTTGGAATTATTTAATGAGATCTTGGAAAGTGAGAGGATGCCTGAGGAGCGGAGAAGTGTATTGGTACCAATTTTTAAGAGGGTGATGTGCAGAGCTGTAGTAATTACAGAGGGATAAAATTGATGAGCCATAGCATGAAGTTATGGGAAAGAGCAGTGGAAGCCAGGTTAAGAAGGGAGGTGACGATTTGTAAGCAGCAGTACGGTTTCATGCCGGGAAAGAGCACTACAGATGTGATGTTTTCTCTGAGGGTGTTAATGGAAAATATAAAGTCAGAAGGAGTTGCATTGTGTCTTTGTGGCCTTAGAGGAAAGCATATGACAAGGAGCCTAGAGAGGAGTTGTGGTATTGTATGAGGAAGTTGGGAGTGGCAGAGAGGTATGTAAAAGTGGGGCAATGGCAGAGATGTATGTAAGAGTGGTACAGGATATGTACGAGGGCAGCTCTGAGCCATTTCTTGTTTGAAATGGTGATGGACAGGTTGACAGACAAGATCAGACAGGATTCCATGTGGAATATGATTTTTGCAGATGACATTGTGATCTGTAGTGAGAATAGGGAACAGGTTGAGGAGACTCTGGAGAGGTGGAGATATGATCTAGAGAGGAGGGGAATGAAGGTCAGAAGGACTAAGACAGAATATGTGTGTGTAAATGAGAGAGAGGACAGAGGAATGGTGAGGAAACAGGGAGTAGAGTTGGTGAAGGTGGATGAGTTTAAATACTTTGGATCGACAGTTCAGAGTAATGGTGAATGTGGAAGAGAGGTAAAGAAGAGAGTGCAGGCAGGGTGGAGTGGGTGGAGAAGAGTGTCAGGACTGATTTGTGACAGACCGGTACCAGTAAGAGTGAAAAGAAAGGTCTACCAGATGGTAGTGAGGCTATGTTATAAGATTTGGAGACAGTGGCACTGATGAAAAGACAGGAGTCAGAGCTGGATGTGGCAGAGTTAAGGATGTTAAGATTTGCATTGGGTGTGATGAGGATGGACAGGATTAGAAATAAGTATATTAGAGGGTTAGTTAGGTTGGATGGTTTGGAGACAAAGCCAGAAAGGTGAGAGGGCAATGGTTTGGACATATGCTGAGGAGGGATGCTGCATATATTGGGAGAAGGATGCTAAGTATGGAGCTGCCAAGAAAGAGGAAACCCTAAGATAAGGTTTATGAATGTGGTGAGAGATGACATGCAGGTGGTTGGTGTGACAGAGCAAGATGCAGAGGACAGGAAGAAATGGAAACAAATGATCTGCTGTGGTGACCCCTAACGAGAGCAGCTGAAAGAAAAAGTAGTAGAAGATATGCAGGGAATGCCTTGCAAGAAGGCAAAATAAAGTTAATACAGTAAAGAGCTAATTATCTGCATATCTCAAGAACCATCTGATAAAGACTAGGCTATAAGTGTGTATACACTTATGCAGAAGATTTCAGCAGACAATATACAAATGCAGAGATCTTTGTGTTCTGCAATACATGCAGAGAGGGAGAGCTGTAGCTGACAGCTCACAGAGACACAGATCTTTATGTTCTACAATCCAAAGGATTAGAGGCCTTTGACTTTCATATTGCAGTTTTTTGTTCCTTTATGATAAAGCCCTGATCTAGATAACAAGTCTAACAATATTTTAATAAAATAACTATTTAGGTTAAAAAAATGCAGTACTTAGGTTTGTTGCTGCATACAAAGTTAAATATTTCTTCAGTGGTTTCAAAAATGTGTCAGAACATGGTAACTCATTTGGAACTGATTGCAAAGTTATGTCCGAAAAGAAGGGGGTGGTTCTGAGAAAACAATTTATTTAACAGCTTTTACAGTGAGTATGACAATGATGATTCACAGTAAAAATATAACATATAGTAATATTGTGTTATGAAAACAAATCATCACTTATTATGATGGCTTTCATGTAAGCAGTGTTTAAAATGTAATACTCATGTTTGCTGTTAAAAATAAACTCAATTATGTGTGATGCTTATTCACAGTAGACAAGATAGTTCTGTATTGGTGATGTATTTGGATTATTTGTTAGTATATTAAGACTGGTTATAATATTGCATTTTTCACAGCTCTGACTGCATGTGACTGTTATGCTGTTCTATAACAGTCTTTTTGCTGACTATGCATACAAGTAAATTATTTCTAAGTGTGATATTCCTGTTTAAACTGTCAATGATTAACATATTAATACATGTTGGGGCTGTATGTTATTTACAACAGCAGGTGTATAGGTTAATAGATAATAGGTTAGGGGCAGTTTTTGTAATTTGTAAATAAATTATTTAGTTAAAGAATAGGTATTATGGGATGTTATGTCTTAAGTCTTGCCTAAGATCAGGGGCAATTGCTCTAAACTAAGAGCAAAAGGTATGTGAACATTATGTATTTTGGAGTTATATTCTGATGATATCGTTTGGACTATATTTCTGGATTTATATACTGAAAGGATCATTGGGGTAAGTTTGTATATAATACAGAAAGGTTTTATATTACAGAAGGATCTGTGTGGATAAAGGCATAAACTGAAAGGGTGAGAAGGAAGTTGAGTGGATGATAATTTGATACGAGTTGAATGGAAACCCATGACTGTTGCATGAGGGGCCGGCAGTTAGCAGCTGATAGATTTTGTAACTCTGTTAGGACTGCTGAATTATTGCTTCCAATGGCTAATAAAGTGCTACTACAATGGTAGATATTAGACAAGAAGCATAGCCACATGAAGATTGATAAGACATATCAAAGAATAAACAAAGGGGTCGCGGTCATGGCCACTGGGGAGTAAAACCTTTAATAAAGCAATATGAGTTTCTTCATATTGGCAATATAGCAGATACCTTGTGTATGTGTATTCTGTCTTTAGTGAAGTTTTTCACATTTCACATCATTTGAATCTGTGATTGGCTAACATCCATTTTATTTTGCTTTATTAAAGTTTTTATTCCCAAGTGGCTGTATCTGTGACACCTTTGTTTATTCTTTGATATACTTGTTTTTTCTTTGTGGCAATTAATTCTCCAACTACTGTCTTGTCTTGTATATTGATAGGACATACATGAAAGGTCTTGCAGATACCACCCTGATAGTCTCACTGGCAGTAACAGTTACAGGGAGGTAATGCATGACAAGAAATGTTATTGCTATTTAGATCCACTGAGTCAGCAGTACTAATATACTGGAATGTTTATTAGTTAAATGACTACTGTTCTGTGTTTTAATACTGGTTTGGAATGAGAAATGTTGTCATTTTACAATGGAAGTTAAGAAACTCAATAGATATACTGTGGTATGGGGACAGCAGCTGTATAACCTGGGATGTGATAATAGTTACAGTCTAATAGCAAAAATTGAGGGAAACTTACGAACACAAGAACAGCTTGGGGGGGATGATGTGAAGTGTAAAATGTCTATCTTTTTTTTTTTAATATGTCTGACGTTGTTCTGATTAGCTTTCTGGCCACTGTTTTGCTGAAGACACTCAACTTGGATGACAGCAGTTTTTCCTACTATATATATATATATATATATATATATATATATATATATATATTTTTTTTTTTTTTTTTAATTTTATATATATATATATATATATATATATAGATATATCACTTACACATAGGATGTGTCCCCTCAGCTTTAAAAAATCCACTATTTTTTGTCAGTCTTCAATTTACAACATTGCCTTCTTGCAAATGAGGTGCCCTCTTTATTGACTGCTATTTCCACAAAACGTCCATCAGCCAACTATAAAACCTCAAATTGTTGCAGTGTATGAGAAGTTTATATAATTTTTTCAAACCATTGTATACTGTTGAAGAGGCACCACAATTGAGGGCAAGTCCTAAAACCCCATTTACTTTGTGTACTGAAGCTCCATAAAACTCTGCCCAATTTACTTAGTTGTTTAGGGCCCTAAATAATTCAGCCCATAGCCTTGATTGCTTCACCCTCTTTTACATTGCCATAGTGATCACATAGGTTCATAGGTTTGTACTAGGCTAACGGCCCTGGAGTCTATATAAGCCTAGCCCAAGAAGATTCCCTGGCATCATGCCACCCAAAGTTAGTTCCCAGTGCCCCTATCAAGCAAGGCCACTGAATTGATCCCTGGGGTGAACTTCCTATTGCCTACCCACTTGTCAAGATTTCTCTTAAAGAGGGCCAGTGAAGTGGTCTGCTTGACGTGAATGGGAAGTTTGTTTCAGAGTATGGGAAGTCTCTGGGTTAGGAACCTTTCCCTCCAGCATGTTCTGTTTATTGTGTTAATGAGGTTAAGTTCCCTGGAGTGTGTCACATGGATGGATTGGGATTCCTTTAGGTGTAGCATATCTAGCAGCTCTGGGTCAGACATGGCTTTGTAGGTCAAGCAGAGATTGCCTCTAAGTAGGCGATAAATGACAGAGTATAACTGGAGTTTTTTGAGTCTGTCCATATAGGGCATGTATTTAAGGCCTAAGATCCTCTTGGCGAGGTATTTTTGTGGCCTTTCCAGTTGTTGTAGGTGTCTAGTGAGGTACATACCAAATGGGGCATTTTATTCTATAATAGGTCTAATGAGGGATGAGTAGAGAGGGTTTATGACCTCTTTCTTACTGGATGAGAAGCCTTTTATAATGAGATGTGCCACATAGAAGGACTTTCTGACTAAAGTGGCAATGTGGCTATCGAAGGAGAGGTTGCTGTCAACCTGTGTCCCCAGGTCTCTTATTACACCTTCAGTGTTTAGGAGACTACCACCTATGTGGTAGTTCATGGGCACTGAATTTTTCCCAAAGGGAATGACAATGCACTTTTTGACATTGAGTTTAAGGCCATGGGTTCTGGAACCAGTCATTGGTGTCAGTGAGGCCTTTTTGTAGAATATCGACATCACTTGAAGAATCAATAATGGCTCCCAGTTTGCAATCATCTGCAAACTTGGTCAGCCAGAGTCTCTTTGTGTTGGTTGAACTTCAGAAAAGTAGATGCCAAAGAGGAGAGGACCTAGGACCAATCCATGAGGACACCAATTAGAACCCACACTGTGAAAGGAGTGGACTCCAAATCTGACTACTGACCAGTTACATCAGTGAGCCAGTTGGCAACCCATCTTATTACATAGGGGTTTATGCCTAGTTTAGTGAGTCTATCTATGATTCCTGAGTGAGGGATGGTGTCGAAGGCCTTGGCAAGATCTAGGTAGGCTGTGTGAACTACCTTGCCCTCATCCACAGCTCTGGTGACAGACTCAAAGTCTATCAGGTTGAGCAGGCATGATCTACCTTTCACAAACCCATACTGCATGGGGCCCAGAGTTTGGAGATTCCCTATATCCTTATTTATAAAGTACATAATGATGCGCTCCATAGCCTTACATATCAGACTCATCAGGCTAATGGGGTATTAGTTCCAAGGGACTGTAGTCTCTCCCCCTTTGTGGAGTGGGATGACTGTATCCATGCACCATTCGGTAGGAAAAAAGCCTGAAATGAGGCATTCTTTACCATATTATCCTCCTGTATACTTTTTTCCTCCCATAACTTCTTCACTTGACTTTTGGAAATTCCCTCACATTACTTGCTTTGCTTTTTAACCAGCAATGTTCTCATTCTGCCTCCCTTTATGCTTCTTATCCACTCACCATTGTACTTGATCTCCAGTTTTGCGGTTGTTTACTGAGGCAGTATCTGTTCTTGTGTGAGTGGGTGAGGTTTAATTCTACTGCAAGTGTTCTACTCTGTTGCCTCACTCTTTACCTTTCTTTTTTCTAAATTGTTTTTAACAATATATGATAAAAATATTATAAAACAAATATACATATCTAAAAGAACAATAATCAACAACTAAAATAAAGCTTTTTAAAGAGAAAATGTGATGAGTAATTATTAAATAATTATTGAAGTTTGTTTATCCAGCAGTTCTTTGAATTTCAACCATATTTTATAAGAAGCAGTGATTCTAGATGGTCTTGTCTTGACTGTGATAAGTTCAAGATGACAAAATTTTCTTACTATTTAAGCAGTGACTTTTAGAACTATTTTTGTATCTGAGGAAGTTTTAATGGCTGGTAAAATGAAAGCGCTTATATTTAATTAAAATGTGTGTCTGATCTTAGCAGTTTGGTTTTCTGAAGCTCTATTCTGCAATGCTTTTTGCTGGTTTTTTTTTTTTTAGTTTGTATCTGTTGTTGATATTTCTTCGACGCAGACTTCAGTTACCAAGTGTACAAATTCCTTCATAGTAGGAGTAGTTAGATTCTACCAGTTCTTGGTGATAACTTTTCTTGCCAGTGTTAAGATACTCCATAAAAGAGGGTATTTTATTTTCATGACCCAAGTGGGAATAGGTGTATTAAATAAGAGATTTGGTTAGCACAAATTTATCATTAAAAATGGACTGTAAAAGAGAATTCATATTATCCCAATATCTTGTAGGTTTTATACAATTGTAAAACATATGTTGACAATCATCTTTAACATTTGGTTTACATCTCCAGCATCCTACGTGTTTATTATACATCAGTTAAACTTTATGTGGTATCATAAAGATTCTGTGTAAGAACTTCCCAGAGAATATCCTCCACCTTTCCGATGAAGTAGTTTGCTTTGAAGATTAGTGCGCTAGTTTTTTCTTGTCTTCACTTAGGGAATTATTATTAACAAGTCTAAAATAGTCTCAATAGGTTTCTCTGCAACATACTGTTGATTTCTTAAGTACCTTATATACTTTAGATAGAAGTCCCTTTCCAAATATATTCTGGTGCATTAGAATAATGAGTAAATCAATGAATGTGGGGAAAGAATTTCTAACTATTGGTTGTATTAGATTAATCTTACATTCAACGAATTGTCTACAGTTTGTAATTATTAGCCACGTGTCTTTGCTTAACTTAAACCTGTTAATAATCTGGTTAACACTTTGTAGCTTCACATTGTCTAGTAAATGTATACAATTTAAGCTACTTATTTCTTCTTTTATGTTATTTCCTTTTTGACTAATTTTATCAATTTTCTCCTGTAACTCCATCAATTCTTTGTCCCATTGTTTCCTTTTTTGTGCAGACCAACCTGTAATTTTGCCAAATAGGTATGCTTCTAATCAGTCCCATACAAAAGGCTTTGAGGTATTACCAGTATGAGTAATTTCAATAAAAGTTTGAATTTCCTATTTAAAGAACTCTTTAAAGTTTTTCATATTGGTTATATGTGCAGGAATCCTTTTAATTGGGATATTATTAGAATACAATGTAACTTCAAATGTTATTGCATTATGATCTGACATTGAGCAAGATACTACTTTAGCATTATCTATTCTACTAGTGATCTCATTTGAAACATATACTCTACACATTTCTCACAAAGGCATGGAATGCAATTATGAATAAAGAAGAATGAGTCAGATACTGAAAACTCATTTATTTCTCTCACATCAGTGAACTCCATCAACACCTTGAAGAAAATAGGCTTCTTCCTTTTACAGATAGTGTTGGTATCCCTGTCAGATAAAATACAATTAAAGTCACCTGCAAAAATAATGTTTCCCTTTAATATTCATATTATTTCCCCCAACTGTTGTTTAACTGTTTGTATTCCTAATCCACATATCCAATAGATATTAATAAAAGTGTCTAGTTTCCTTTCGATGTCTATAGTCACTAAACAAAAAAATACCCTTTTCAACACTAAATTTATTCAGAATTTTACGTAGTGGCAAGGAATTTTCACAAAATATCCACCCCTCCAATCTTTTGTTTATAATGTGAGCTAGTCAATACAGAATAGTGGTTAGTATTAAGTCTGTCCAAATCTTCCAAATCGTCTTTTATTAAGTGTGTTTCCTGTAAAAAGATAACTTGGGAATGAAATATTTTAAAACATTTGTATAATGTACCCCTTTTACAACAATTATTTAATCCATTGCTGTTAAATGTAATGTATTTCAAGCTGGTCATACTGCCAAAATATGAAAAAGTAAGTATTACATATAATAGCCATATACATTCATAAGAAATATGGTACTGAAAAAATAATGTATCTAGTGAACTGCTTACTGATAGATATAAATATAATAGGGACTCTTACATGTAAACTTTCTATCAAGATTAGTAGACACAAAAAAAAATAATAATTTGTAAGCTACTATGTATGCACTGGTCTCCCCCCATGGAGTTTAAAACTCCTGGTTTGAATAGCAATCCTATTCAAACATTATCACCTACCCACGAATAATTATCTAGCATCACTGTACTACTTTGAAAGTTATGCTACATGAAAGGTCTAACATACTATTATTTTAATAATTATCTAGCATCACTGTACTACTTTGAAAGTTATGCTACATGAAAGGTCTAACATATTTAACAGAATTAAAATGAGTTAGTATATACATATTTAGTTTGTAAACATTCATTTGCTTGTTATAAAATGCATAAATTGTAAAGTATAGCAGATCTTGTAGTCATTTGGTTATATTTTATTTATGAGCCTATATAGTATTATATTAAATCCAATCATTTCTTTCAGTTCTGAGAAAAGAGAGATTAACAGATAAAAAAACAATAAGTATAATATTATTTATACCTATCATGCCATATTGCTAATATGTTGTTATATATTATTGATAACATGACTAACTAGTTAAATATTTAAGTTCAATTCTGACTACAAAACTGTACATGCTTGGATATTATTGTAGACATGAATGATATTTCAAAGAACAAATGAACTTCTCTAAAAATTTTTTGTCTGTTTGTGATAATTATCATATACAATTATCATCCATAACGTGTCTCTTCTATAAATAGGATATCATATTCACTAGAACATACTATTAGATATAAAGAAATAAAGAGCAACTATGATGTCTAAAATAATGAGTAATATATTCCCAGAATTGTATTTGTATTGTGGGATAACATATGGTTGGCAATATATTCACTAAGTCTTTTTTAAAGAGGAGACTCAAATACCCAACTTATCAAAATGACTCTGTAATTTTCACTGTGTGGAAAACATGCTATTACTTTCATATTAGTCTCTCCTTTACTATGCGTCAGACTTGCAATTAAGTCTCAGAGTATGAGCTTCTAAATATTGCCTTGTATTTGAGCTCCTCACTTCCAGCTCAAAAAATACTTCCACACAGAAACCAACACAAATTGTCACCACAACCATTGTCATAAACATACACATATTTATTGCTTACTTATGCTGGGCAAGTCAACCAAGCAAGGAGTTGAAATCAGCAGACAAACAAAATCATCCTCCCTTTTTTAAATTAATAGAACAAAGTGTAATCTAAATATTACAATAACTTAGGATAAAAGCTGAATTGAAGAAATTAGTTCTGTATTGTGTTTGGTGGCACACTACTTTAAAATGTATTATGTAACGTAAAGAGCAAAATACAGATTTTACAAGTGCTAAAAAAATAATTTTTAAGTAAATATAGCAGAGAGTGCAAGTTAATTAACACCTTCTTTCTATTTTGCACCTAATTTGTGTGTTAAGATCAAGTATAAAACATTTTGTGTTGTATTTCTTTGACACTCTCCCTTTAAATCTTGACTGCTAACATACCCTTTGATCCTTAAAACTGTTTGCACAGCTAAGTACTTCCTATTGAGCTTCCCTCTTCATTTAATCTTTTCCTAACAAGTAAAACAAGGCTTCTGACTGCAGCAGAGACTTCAAGAGATATGAGACACTAAAAGAGAACAAAACATGCAGAAATCGGTCAAAGCAAGTGCATCAGCCTCAACAGTCTCAAAATAATACTGCTTTCACTCACAGCTTATGTAGTATCCAGAAATTGCCATTTTTTTTACCAAAAGCATGTATTAAAATACAGAAATTGTCTTTAGTACTGTATTTCTCCTCTTTTAACCCCACCCTATTGAATAAACTGGCACCAAAGTCACAGATAAACCTAAATAAGAAAGAAAAAAAAAAGAAAAAATAGGAAAAAAAAAAGGAAAATTGCTTCATACACACTGCATATGCCTACCATTGTATCACTTTATTAGTAAAGAAACATTCATAAACAGCATCACAGTCTGATCTCTTAGAGAAAATACATCTAATCTCAAACATGCAACACCTCACATACACCAATCAACCGTGACATGTGAATTAAAGGTTAAAAGTTATAAATATCATAAATATTCAGTCCATTCACAACACACTTACTTAATGTGCTATGAGCAACTTGCTATTATGTCATCATGAGCTATCAATTTAAGATTTATGAGGCGCATATATGAAGAAAGAAAAGTAGGACATATATAAATAAAGCTTACTATTAGTTAAATAATTAATTTCTTATACTTATTAAATTAAGACATATATTTAATATGGAAAATAAAATATAGAATATTAGCTTAGCAATACATTTAGGAAAAGAAAACTGACATGTATTTACCCTATTGAGAAGTGAATCCTTGCCTCCTTCCTTGTATCTATACAGTAACTAAACTGATAAACTTCATCATGGAAAAAGAATGTTGTTATTAAAACAATGTTATACTAAATCTGAGTCACTTGTACTTTAGGTTCTTTTTCTTCTCATTGGATTTCCAGGAAATTACTTCTGCTTGTCTCTTCAAAGTACTATTGTTCCAGTCCATATCTTCAGCTTTGTCTAGATTTTTTTTCTGTTGTTGTTTTGAAAAATGACAGTGCAGAGCCTAGGTCTTCAAAGTGTCTAATGTCATTCTGAAGGAATATTTTGAGTCTGGCAGGAAAGAGCAAAGTGTACCTTAAACTGTTTTTTCATTTAGTTCTTTTATGAGAGGTAAGAAACTTTTCCATTTAGTCATCACAGCATTGGAATAGTCATTATCAAATCTTATTAGTTTGTCATCCAGTTTAATAGAAGATTTGGACCAGGCTGTTTTAAGTATTAGTTCCTTGTCTTGAGATGAGAAGAGCTGAATAACTGATCTTGGTGAAGTGTTTTTGATGAAGTAGAACCTAGAAACCTGTCTACTTTTTCGATACCATACAACATAGCTCCAGATAAATTTAGTGTCTTCAGAATCCAGGTGGTAAGAAAGTTGACCATACTTTCTCCTTCTATTTTTTTGGAAGTCTAAAAATATGAATGTTATTTCTCCTGGATCTGATCTTCAAATCATCAATTTTGTTCAGTAATAAGGTATTCCGATACTCCACCTTGTATGCCAATAAGAGCATCTTTCATTCCATCTATCTGAGTTTCCTGTTGCTTTAAAATCTCATGTAACTGAGTCATTTGTTTGGTACATTTTTCTTTAAAGCTGCCAAATTTGTTATCCATTCTGTCCATTTTTAAAGAAAGTCCTTGTATGTCAGAAAGAACAGACTTGAGTTTTCTTTAAAGGCAAGTCATGAGAAATTGTCTTTGAATGATTCATTTCACATCTAGTGGTACAGATCTTTTGACCGAATAATTTGACAGGAAAACCTTCAAATATTTATATTTTTTTAGGTAATATCCTTCTATGTGGGATCAAGTAACAGACTGTGTTCAAAAAATTGGTTTAGGATATGACAAAAATAAAATTTCCTGTCAGAAATAGAAATAGAGTAGCTGAACAAGAAAACTGTGCTGCTAGCCTGTCAGCATCCTGGCCACTCATGCTCTTTACCTTTCTGATAGGTACATTTGTACACTGCCTCATCTCCCCTCCTTCTCATTAACTCTTGTTTGGACTAGTTCTTCTTTCTTTTCTCACTCCACTGCAGTTTACAAATCTATGTACTCTGGCAATATGCTATTTTAACAATAATTACCAAAAGCTTAACATTTCAGCATGTATCACCTCAGCTTTGAGCAATCCACTATTTTTAGTAAATTTCATAGCACTGCACTGCTTTGTCTGAAACTAAATATGCATTGTTTGAATGGATCTTAAGTGAATTATTAAATACTGTATGCTATAGTTAATGGGACCCATCCTTGTAGTTAATTTGTTGTAGCAAGTACATTCTAGCTGTTGTTTCTAAGAAGCACATTGTAATATACTTTTTGTTACTGGTTCTGAATATATGAGGAATGATGCAAGGCATACTGAGGCATGTAAAATCATTGCCTGTGTATGAAATTAAAAAGCCTGCATGTTAATATTGCGGTGTTAGCAATAAGTTGGACCCTTAAAAATCACTGAGATACTGCAATGATGGTTGTATTTTACCCTTTAACAGCGTCTCACAAAGGATAAGAGCATGCTATGTTGAGTGAATGCACTTTAATATCCCGGTCACTATCATTACACAAGCAAGATTAGTTAATGGCAAGTGTCAATGCTATACTGATTCAATTAAGGGAAGCTGTAGAACATGCACATTACAGTTAGTGCTGCTAAAGTGTGCTAGATTACACCATAATTAAAACCTTGCTACCCCCAGTAAAGCTCAGTGTAGCACACATTAGTTTATACATATACTGATGTACATTATTTTTTAGAAGCATCTTTTCTAAGATATAGCTAGGGATGGTGGGTTTTCACTAATGTATACTACTAATGTATCTTATATAGGAAAAAATGTGAAATGCTAAGAGTGCAGCTGAAGTGCTTCAGATCAATTTATTGCCCCAATACATAATCTCAACAGCTGGTTGTCTATCTGGACTACATTAGGAGGAAAAACAACAGATAGCATCCTAGTGGCATAAAGGAACAGTGTGTACCTGAATGCATGATTTGCTTTTCTTTTAATATGCAGCTGCATAAAACCAAATCTTCTAACAGAATTATTTCATTTTCTCTTATAGTTCACCCTGAAACTTAATCTTCTATTTACTTCCATTGCTTGGAAACACATCGACAACCATAAAACTCCAAAATAGAACAGCATGTAAGCAGTTTATATTGTTATTTTTTGTTTAAACACTGTAGTAATTTATAAGGCCCCACAGCTGAGAGAACAGCATTAAAGCTCTCATTTACTTTGTATACCAAGGTCCCATCTAACTCAGCCCCCAAGTCTCTAAACAACTCATTCCACATTCTTGCCTCCTGCATCCTTTTTTACATGGTCTTAGTAATCATCTTGCAGTCTTTACCATACACTCCTCCTGTACATGTTTTTTCTCCCATAACTTCTTCCATCAAGTCTTGGAAATTCCCCACAACACTAGCTTTACTACTTAACTGACAGTGCTGTCTTTCTTCATCCTTGTATGTTCATTATCCACTCATCATTATACTTAATATGCACTTTTCAGAATCTTTTCCAGGATGATGTTCATACATGTGTGGGTTGGACCTGTTTGAGCTCACTTCACTTCCCTATTCTACCCCCACTCTCTCATCCCAACTTCCCTACCCTACCCCCACTCTACCCTCCCCACTTCCACTACATTTATAACATCCAGTCTCTATCCTTATATTCATTTGGCCAATAAGCATCTGAAACTTATCACCATCCCCTGCTAATACTACTAGTCATTTCCAGAATTTCAACCATCACACTAATTCCGTCCAATTATTTCCTCTGACATCACTTGCAGTTATCATACCACTTCACTTAGTATGACCAACTATACTTTGATTTCTCACCTCTGATGACCTCCAAGCTTAACAACATACTCACCAGTATTTCTCCTCTTCATTCCCCCTTCCCTCAGTCTTGCTTTATCAAACTCTTAATGCCTGGTCCTTATCTCTCTTATCTCTCTCTCTCTCTCTCCCTCTTCCTACACTAGTTTTTTAGCCACATCTGTGGAGTATATGCATAAACATCTCAATGTCCTGCCTTATCTGCATCTTCCACATCTGACAGTCACCATAAGTGTAGTACCAGTCTTGTGTAGACTCTTACTCAGTAGCACTGATAAATGTTAACTCCTTCACTAAGCAACTAAACACTATTTCACACCAATGCTTAGCTTATTAAAGCAGGTAATAAACTTTCCTGATCAAATCCACTCCTCTAACTACCTCTCTGAGCCCTTCACACACACTACTACTTTGGCTCTCCAAGCCCCTTCCCTAAAACATTCATATCAGCCACCATTTCCTTCTTATATCTCTGTGTATCTGCACTATGTCCCCATTTCTAGAGCTTATTTCCTGTTTTATTCACCGTCCACCATCAGACTGCCATAACAGTACAAACTACCATTTCTCTACAGCAGCAAATATATTTAGCATTACTTGTTCAACTGTACAGAAAAAAAATTAACCTTGCTACATACTTCACAAATCATATTCCCCCACTGAGCCATAAAAGTTGAAACAAAAAGACTCTCCCTTCCATCTCTTTATCTTACTAACACTATACAGTACGTAGTGGCATTAACCCAGTGTATATACAGTGCTAATAAATGACCCACTGCTATCAAACATCCATAGTTAAATCATCCAGTCTTAGCCTGCATAATATCAATCTTCTTAGTGTATGCAAAAAAATAACCTAAATTCCATGCATGGATTGATCAGCACTCCCCAGACATAGTGGCAACTGAAACATGGTTAAAGCAGGAAACCAAAGTTGGAGAAATCATTCACCTTGGCTATAATTTAATGAGAAGTTATACAAAAAAGAAAAAGGATGTGAGTTGCCATAGTCTACCAAGCCACACTTGAACTCACCTTCCACCCAATCTAGCCGTCCCACCATAGAAAATACAGAAATATAGTCACATCACTCAAACTTAATCACAAAAAGCTATGCATAATTGCAGTTTATCTCTCTCCTGGCAACAGCATTTCAACCGCTGAAGAAATTTTCAGCTATTCCACAAGAAATATTAAACAATAAACTGTAATCCTTGATAACTTCAACATGAATTAGCAAAATATTAGTTTTGAAATGCCCAGCAATATCATGAAACTATTTGGCTTCACTCAGCCCATCTCTTCTCAGACAAGACTCAGTACAGCTTCCTGCACCTGCTTAAACATAGATTGGATACTCTCTAATGTTCAGGCTAAAAGTATAGATAATGGCTATCTCTGACTCCCTTAGTGACCATTCTCCTATTTGCATCATAAGAAATGGGGCAAACAAACAAATCTATATATAAATCCATAGTCTCTGATTCTTTAAGTAAATATACTTTCATTGCTACACAAACTCCTAAACTGGAAGCCTTTACATTGCCTCATCCTGGAAGAGAGTGTATAATTTTTCAACCCTACTTTCCTTAATCTCCTCATTGCTCATGCCAATTTTATACAAAAGAAGCAAAATTAAACCTGTACCCTGAATCAGGGCAACTAAATGTGGAGATTCTGGTGAAAACAACAACCCCACCCCCATTTGCAAAATTATAGACACCTCAGGAATACACCCAATTCAAAATTAAACTTGAAAAAATTATTTTTCTGCACCTCTCCTATATCAGGTTTCAACTTCAAATTTGTCTACACATCATCTACCAAAAAACTTCTTTCCAAGTTAAAATCTACCACCTAATTTCTAAAAAACTGAATATATAAAACGTGCAGCTGATGCACTGGCTTATCTATTCTAATAAAACATTCAATAAAAGAAGATTATGTATTCATACTACGAGAAAAATCTTATATTCTTCCACCTACTAAAGGAGGAGACTCTACTGAACTTTCTAGCTAAAGGCCCACCATATTGCCATCTCGTCAACTGTAGCCAAAGTGCTTGAGTAGTCAAAGTCAAAGTAAACTTTATTTTCACTTTATAAAATTAACAGAAAGCACAATGGTGGAATACAGGTGGTAAATCTACCGTTGCTGTAAATAATGAATAAAATAAAATGAAAAAATAGGACCAGCAACGGGCGAAGCAGATGGCCCAAAGTCCAAAAATTCAAAACATCAGCGATTCAAAGGCCACAGGTAATTCTAAGCACAGTCGAAGGTACCAGCATGTAAAGGAAGCAAAACTCAAGGACATGAAAATCTTCCAAAAATATAAAAATCCTTTATTTGTAGTCGACTATTGTAATTTTGTAATTTGTCCAGATTTTATGTATGCATTTAATTTGTGTAAATCTAATGTACGTATACATTTATATATATTTTAAAGTAGGGAAACAATTTTTACCTTATTAACAAGTGTTAATTAGTTAGCTGATGTATTAGCAATGTAATCATGGACTATTATGCCATTTCCTGTCTTCCTGTTATATTAAGGTAACAGTTTTTATCTTTGGCTAATTTACAAGCTTCAGTCAATGCAACTTCCTAACTGCATGCACTAAGATGAGTCTACCTCTCTCACGACTTGCAGACATTCTTATCAACTGGAACCAAGTAAAGTGCCTTTAGTGAGACATATACTTGTATTTATTTCTCATATTCTTACAAGGGTTGAATGGTTTCCTATCTTACTCTTTCGACAAAATGTTGTATATTTACTTTGTCAGAGTTATTTGAATAATGAGGCATTATTGCTGCAATGCTATTTCTTGTATAAACATATATCTGCACTTTCAGTTTGACAATGTATTTAAATCCCAATATTTGTCACTGTTAATGTTTACATGTTTGCATGTCAAAGAATTCTGTTATTTAATCCTTGTATTACATTGCCTCTCGGCTCTGAGGCTTTTCTACATGGGCTTCTACTAAAAATGGGTAACTTTACCCAGTCAGACCAAAAAGATAAATGAATGCAAATACACGTATTCGATGAAGTACCGCTTACTAAGTGGATGCCACCGATCTGCATGTGAGTATTTCCTTGCACATGCTATGAAGACTTCCTTCACTGTCTTGGTAATTCAAGCTTATGTCTTCACTTATTGCTTATACCTGCAGACTTCTGTGTCATGCAGTAAAACAGCCAACCAGACCAGAAGCACCCCACCACAGAATAGGGCCCCCTCTGCCCAACCATACTGTCTGTGCCTACCCTAATCCTGTCCCAGCCCCTGAACCTAACCCTAGCCCTATACTTTTAATTCCAGAAACCTCCATATCACTACCAGTATTTAGACAAAGTGGGTCTGAGAGTAGTATTAAGCATTTGTGATTTTTTTTATTCTTTTTTTCACTAATGGCAAAAACAGACTGCTTTTTTGTGTGTGATCTGTTCAATGTAGGGTGTATCTGATGGTTTTGCTAGGTATTTGTGTTTTTTTAAGTTCTGTGTTTGATAATTGCAAAAGGAGACTGCATTTTTTGTTTGTAATCAGTTCAATGTGGGGTGTGGCTTGTGTTGGTTTCAGTCTTGTAAGGTTCAGGGATTCTGCCTTTTAGGCAAAGGAAGTTTCAATGATCAAGGCTATTACATTTGGGAAATTGCGCTCTCAGTATTGCTGAATGTGTGTATGTGTATGTATGATTGTGAGTGATTCATATACATAGACAGAGATATTAAGAGTCTGTATAGGACCATTTCACTTACCTGTTAACTCAGGGCTATGGCAGTGCCTAGAAGTAAACTGTGCTGCTGTATGAGTAGAAAATTCAGGTAAATAGTGGAAATATTTTTTAATTGTGGGTATTTAAGACAGGCATCTGAGCAGGTAGGCAAGCAAATGGTTTCATTAGTAGTACTAAACAGACAACCAAGCATTCGTTGCACATTCTACTAAAGGTAATTTTCTGTATGGCTAGAATTTTGTCGGTGTTTAATTTGTCCCAGTCCCCTCAATAAACACATCACAGTGAATGACATTTGACAACCTTAATTAAAACTTCCATAACATAGCTTTGTTCACCAACTTTATTATTTACAACTGCAAATAACATCATTGATTCTAAACACAGCATAAACATCCTTGAACTGTTAATCAGGGCAGCATACCTACTCACCCTGGCCCAGTAAGCAGCGTCCATACCTTTGCTCACTTACTTTAAAGTGCCATTCCATCCTTGTAATCTAATCAGGGCAGCATACCTACTTCACCCTGCTCAGTAAGCAGGGTCCATACCTCTGGTTGTTTACTTATGAAGCAGCGTCCCATCTCACTTCACACACCATTCATTGAATTACCTTCCAACCAAATAAGCAGCATCCTTACCTCCGCTTACTCATCTATTCAGCAAACTTCCTCCAGCTGCTCATTTACCTTTCCCAGCTCCTTGAAATGAACATCCATACACCAGAGGGGGAACAGAAGAGGACAATCATGTCCCTCTTCTCCACCAACCAGCCTGACCAGGTTGTTCCCCCTCCCTTCTACCCAAAATTGTTCAACAAACTACCTCCCATAACTGGAAGGGTTAAGCCAAACATCATTCGGTGTTCCCATCATCTGCCCTGATTGAAACACACCTTAATAAAACTAAGAATTACCCATGACTCCACTGTACCACTGGGACATGCCATCTGAGAGAATACATTCCTTTAAACCACTTCCTTCCAACAACTAAACATGGCTCAGCCTGAACAGAATGACTACCCATATCCACAACCCTGTCAACTATAGCATATCACCTTAGCCCCCCAGACTACCCAGTTCTGGCTGTAAATTAACCTGATTACTGTAGGGCATAATCTAACTCTAAAACTTTAATGCCCTAACTCTAAATACCAGCAAACCAGCACCCCTTGACCTAGTTCCTGAAAATTTGCATATTTACAACAATGAAGTACTCTACGTGCCCAGCCATAAACACCCCCAATTCACTCATTACCAAATGACAATCCAGACTAGAACCCAGGCCACCCCACACAGAGCATCCTATATTCCTAACAACTACCAAACTAGAACACTGAAAGTACTAACCACCCTTAACCACTACTTGCCCCTGGCCTTTCCCCTCAAAGGTTCACTTCCCCTATGTAACCTCTACCTGTAGTAAAGAATCAAAACCTGACCTACAGCTGCTATATCCTGAACAAATCTTCCCTTAAACCTTCTAGCTCCCGTGTAAGCAATGCACCTAAAAGCAAATATTAAACTACACTGCCTTACCAGAGCCATAAGACTTTAGCCTAACATGTTCCTGTGCTTCTCAAATGTCATGACTCTACTCATCCCGTGGGATCACTCCCCCCCATAAACCACCCCAACAATTTTTCCGCTGGCCCCCCTACCTACCTCTTCCTTAATTTCTCCCTATACCAATGCAATAATCAGCTCCCACTAAGTAAACACAGAGCTGTAACATGCCTTAATAAGGTGATTACTCAGACCTTTATCGTGCCCCATTCCGGTGGCAAGAACATCCATTCTATTAAAAAGCATCACCTTTCGGATCCCTTTTCAAGCCACCACATGATGCCTTCTGCATTTCAGCAATCTGCAAAGAAAAGAAAAAACAATAAAATCTACATGCACCATACCAATAATTCCTAATGCGGACGTACTAAAAAGGACCCCTGCGTGTTTGTCACACTCCACCAAAATATGGAACCAGTCCACTCTTTTCTTTTTTTATATGCCTCATATCCCCTTTGGACAAGAGTGAGAAGTGCCCCACAGACATAAGAGCCAAACTTGTCTAACTTGTAATCGCCCCAAAGGCAGAAGCCTAATAACTTCCTATGCTATTAAGAATTTGGTGACTCCACTCCCTCTACCTGAACCCCAGTCCCAGTCACGTGCCTTAAATGAGCACTAAATAAAATGCATTACCTGTAACCTCATCAAGCCCACTGCAGGCACCTTTCAAACATTGATTTAACATACTGAAATGGTTAATAGAACTGACTGCAAATTAACCCTGAGATCACAAACTCAAATGCCTGTCCTTCTCTGGCTAGCAGTGTAAATCCGCTACCAAAACTTAACAACTTTGAAATCCACTTACTTCAGTCTGCAACTGCTGCCCACTTGTGCTACCCATGTGTGACCTTCTTGCTCGCCACTGCTTCTATCATCTACAAACTCACTGAGTAGTGCCACAACTGGTACACATCACACTACCATCTACAAAAAAATCAGACAAAAGTAAATCCTCTAAGATGTAAAGAGAAGGCTCCACCTTATACCCACATATTCCAAATTATAGCAGCAGCATTCCAAAACCCCCATCTGCAAGAAAGAAAAGACATGTAAATTATCTAAAATACATAACGCACCTTTCAAGACATCTTCAAAAAACAGCCTATCCTGCCAACCCGGGAAGGTGTGTACCACCACCACACACATTTATGACAAAGCAGCCATAAATAAAGCAATGCTTCCAATGAACCTAACCAACATCCACTATAAATTTAACTACAAATCGAAGGTTACCACTAAACCTCCACACCTGAAGGGACCTATCAATATCCACAACCAAGGTAACCTTGTGATTCCAAAGCACATCACTTAGCGCACAGGGCACTGTATAAGCCAAGATAACTTATATTGCAAAGCCATCTGCCTAGCTCTTAACCTTCCATCTCCAAATGAGGCACACTAACCCAACATAATGTTGAACAAATGATCAAAATGCAGCAAACCTAATAGCTTACAAGCAGCTTACAGTGGTCTGAAGGGGACCCCACTGCAATATTCCTCACATCAACTCTTTCAAATGTAATTATGACATAGGGCTCCCTTCCTATTTTTTTTTTTTTTTTATAAACCTGTTTAACCTTCCCAGTTGAGGTTGTTAATCTACCTTACTAAGCCATTAGTAGGTGCACCACATTCTTTCCATTTGTTCCCAATTTGTTCCCATGCAATGACCAAAACTCTAACATCCATATGACTCTTAACCTCTTAGTCCAGACAATGTGGGCAAAGCCCACACTTCACCAGTTAAGGCAATACATGTTCACAATCCATAAAACAAAGAGGGACGAGGTATCCCGTGAATAGTATAAAGTGAGAACGATAAGGTTAGCATGCTTAGTAATGTGTTGAAAACAGCTGTTGAAGTCTGCAGATATAGACTGGCATGAACAGAGGCATAAAGATAAGTAGATAATGCTCAACAAGCAACATCAATATAGATATGAGCAATATTTAAGTACCTAGAACTTCAATGAGTACAGTTTTCTGCAACAGTATGCAACCCAGTAAAGGCCATAAGGCATGAAGAGTAGTCTGAGCAGAATCCTGAAATAAAGGCACCGGGTTGCTAAGTTGGGCTGGTTTGTAGTTTATTTGTGCTCGGACTGAATGGTAGAGGGGCAGAGAGGTTTAGGGATAGTGCCAGGTAGTCTTTAAGTGCAGGCATATTGAGGCCTTGGTTTAGGGAATGTGCCAGGTAGTCTTTAAGTGCAGGCATAGTGAGGCCTTGAAATTAGTGCATGCCTATGCAGATTTAGCCTTGCCCCTCTTCCTAGATTTATGATGTTCCTCTTAAAGACAGACATGTTTATCAGTACACATATTACTGGATACATAAACTAATCCTATACAAAGATCCATTACCACTAACTATATAGGGTGCAGCATGCAAAGTCCTTCCACAGTGAACAACAAAACTGCACTCCTCCCTCTAACACTCCACCACGACTTCCAGATGTCATTGCTATGACCCTTACTGCTTGGAGGTTGAGAGGTATGCTTTCCCAGCATGCTTCACATTTTGCAATATAGCTATATCGTACCTCTCAACCGGTTAGCTTGCGAAATCTGGACAAAGCCTGATGAGGAACAAAGGCACAAAATAGAGACAGATCCCAACTGTCACTCTTATAAATCTAGAAAGCTGCTAAAATAAAGAATCTATGCCACCATGCATTTTCAGAAAGATACAAGCTCTGAATTCAAATGTATGTCACCACCTAGTGACTTTAATTCTCATATCATTCCAGCGATTTGCCAGAAAACCACAAACTCCATGAGGAAAAGGCCAAAACATGCGGAAAAATCTGAAGACACCGCGAAAACCTGGAGAGACAAGAGCCACGATCCACATCCAATTCATTCTCATGTCACTGCCTTAACCTGCTATGGCCCTGCCGACAAAGAGCTGACAGATTATCTGCAATGCAGACTGTTGAGAATCGCAAACCACACATCTATATGTTCAGATGGGTGTAAAAAAAAAAATATATATATATATAAAATTCTCTAGTATAAACAAATCCTGTTTCATAGCCATGGGAATTATATTCTACATGCCTATATTATTATTTACCAAATACATGGGCCTAGCAACAGCATGACTGAAATGCAAACCCCAAAAGCCAAAGTGCTCTTATCACCTTCATGACAAGCTGAAACCGCTGCCAGAACCCCACTTAACCTACACTCACAAAATTAAATCACAACTTGTATCAGCTTCGTAACCGGCCCATAACACCCTTCCTCAAAGTTCAGTTTTACTACTTTTTTTTTTTAATGAATTATCTGCCGATACTACAGCCGCATGCACGGACACCAAAAACCTACATGAGTGGCCGAAACAAGGGGCAAAACCATCGCAAGGAGTGAATGAACGAATACGCTGCAACAAAAATACCTGCACCACAGCAGCTGGAAAGGATGAAGCCACTGCTGACAACCAAGCCCGAATGTCAAAACTCACAACCAAACATGCCTCAACCAATTATTCCGCAAACACACTGATTCTCAATGACCCTGCACCCCTAAGAGGCAATGAGAACAGGGCCGACCGCAGACGTGCATGCACCAAGAGCAATACTGCTCTGGTAACCCACGAAACACCACAAACCATCGTCTGGGAGTCTGCCAAGCACAGCCCTGCCAGCAGGAAACCTAAGCCACCAGATGGACACCATCAACGCCCTTCCAAACTGGGACTCTCCCCTCGAATTTACCCCATGGCACCGAGCCTAACACTACCAATAAAAAAAAAAAAAAAAAATGCTGTCAAACAACCAGAGAGCATTTACCTGTTTCAGCTTCTCCTGCCAGCCTTCTTCCTACCAATATCACCCCCCCCCCCATTACCAGTTTACCCAACTTTCTCTCCCTGCTTTAACCCTATCCCATCTGCCAAAACATAATTATCAAATCCCAGGCCTACCTGATCCCTCACCACCAAATGGTCATCATGGGCGTAAGCCTGCCTATACCAAGCTCACACCAAAATGTGATTGCTTACCCAGCTACACATTGTTTAACATCTTAAGCCCCTCCCTACCCTTATCTCATTTCCTCCCAATCCTCCCTGCCTCCACTTAACGCTTTCACCTCCCCAACTCACCTAACATCCACTAATATCTAACTTACTCCACATGAAGATGTCCCGGGACAACTTGGTTTGTTGCCAAACTTCATTTATCCAAGTTAATGTTTACTGGTTACAGATTTTGCCATTGCTAATTTTATGTTTGGCCAGAATTTTGCAAATGCTTATTATGTGCTTAAACTACGATTACAGATTTCTATCCTGTCTCTACTGCCATGTTTGTGCAATGGTTTACTTCTATTGGTAGTTTTACAATATACTGAGCTGATAGAATAATAGAAGCATGCCCTCTTGAAATATACTACTTGGTTACCCTAGCCTATTCTCTGGAGATGAACTGATCTACTGTTACCCGAACTTTTATGGAAATGTTATGTACTGTTATAACTTTTACATTGCTGACAGCACACCAAACAATATACATTTCCATAAAATGTCAGGTAACAGTAAATTAAGTTAATTTTGCACTCTCTTCACTTTTCTTTTTATCTTTACAGTCCTGAGTCCTTTGTAGCAGATTCTTTTCATTGCGCTGAGTTAAACAATGGAACTCTGTTAGTGACTTCATTACATCATTGCCATTACAGCAGTATTGTCTTTCACCTGCTGCTGACACACACTATAACATTTACAATGCTATGTTTTACCTCTAAATAGCAGAATAGTTTTATGGAATAGTACAAAAAATGCTCACGTCGTCCAGAAAAATTCATCCATGATAATACTGATGATTAACAAAAACAATAAAAGTAGCAAAACACTAATATAATTTAATCTGACACTATTGCCCTGACAGGCATAAATAATTTTTCATCCCCAATGTTATGAAGGGTCTATATTATAACATCAAAGTTGTAAAACTTTGAATGTTATAATATCGAACCCACTACATCGAAGGATGAAAATAGCGAAGCCCCAGAACATTGAATTCCTACCTAGGGCAAGATTTCGGTGGGCCGTTCCGTGACTTCGTTATTTCCTCCACTGTGGTGCGATAGTTACAGACCTTAGGGTTAGGGTCTGGGTTAAGGTTAAGTGGATAAGTAGGAATGTATTTATGGTGTAGTGTAGGGTTGGGTTTTGTTAACTGTATGTGTGTGTATTATTTAGTTTGTGTATAGTTTTGAAGGGTATGTGTGCGATAGTTACGGACCTTAGGGTTAGGGTGCTGGTTAAGGTAAGTGGATGGTTAGGAATGTATGTATGGTTTAGTGTAGGGTTGGGTTTTGTTAACTGTATGTGTGTGTGTATTAATTAGTTTGTGTATAGTTTCGTAGGGTATGTGTGCGATAGTTACAGACCTTAAGGTTAGGGTGTTGGTTAAGAGTAGTGGATAGATAGGAATGTATGTACTGTTTAGTGTAGGGTTAGAAGCAGGGTTTTACTAAATGTATGTGTGTGGTTTATTTATTTTGATGTGTTTTGCTGTTTTTCGGAACAGCAAATTTTTTCCCTGGGAAAAAATTTGCTATTCTGAGTGTTCGATGTTATCATATTTCGAAATTCCAAGTTCAAACATATGATGTTTGATATTTTGGAATGTCAAATATATGATATAGACCCGTTATGAATTATAATGCTAAGTGAACATTGTACTGCTAAATTACAGAGGACATACATCAGAGATCACAGAGTTCAGTAATGGGGAATAGTATAATGGAAATGGAGGAGAAATGGAGTCGAGTCTTTCATGAATGATGCTTGAAGAAACCCATGGGTGCCCAGTATCTTAAGAAATGGAAAAGACAAGTCAGGACTGAAACACCTTTAACATGCATCAAATACAAATTTGCCCTAGAATATTAAGATATGCTATAAATTTATGCAACAGGAGTAAATCAAAATGAATAAGCAGAGAAACATTGGTACTGTTCCTGGCACAAACTTATAGTTAACTAAATGCATTCTGTGGCTCACAAATCTGAAATCTGTATAATAAATACAAATACACTGGAAAGGGATGTAAGGAGAAGAAGAAAAAAACACTATACTAACTGTGCAGTATATGGATTACAAAATGTATTCCTTCTTTATATAGTAATTTATGCATTAAGGCCAAGGCAAAAATAAGCACAGAATAGGATGTGCCAAATAAAACAGTATATAAACAGGCTGGCAGCATGACAGAAAGAGATAAAGCCCTGGCTTCACTACAGCTGATGCAAGTTTGAATAAAGAACCTCAGTA
The DNA here is from genome assembly GCF_019279795.1 of Protopterus annectens. NCBI lineage: Eukaryota > Metazoa > Chordata > Ceratodontiformes > Protopteridae > Protopterus > Protopterus annectens. The sequence continues at coordinate 384,212,603 of NC_056749.1, forward strand.
GTGAAGGCATCATCTAAGGGGAAATGGGAGGGAGTCAAAAGACACCAGCTAACCCATACTGCAGTAGGTTGTATTGTAGGTCCTGCTGTTCTTAGCTCCACCTAAATGATGCTCAGATAAGTCTGAAATTATAGAAATGTGGTAAGCAAGGCCTACCAAGACATGCTCACACACTACTTCAGTGGCAAGGTCATCATATTCTGTGTGCCTCATACTGTAGGCTATATAGCAACTGCCAGCTGACAGACAGCAGTCACATAGCAACTACATAGTCTCCTAGAAAATCCCAGAAAAACTGATTATACAAGGGACTAAGCAGTCTTCCTCACTGACCATCTTTAGAATGGAGGTCACCATTTCAAGCTTCAATCTGGGAAGACAACAGGCCCTCTGACCTTGTGAAGGGGGGTTGTCAAAAAATTGCTGACTGCCAGTGAGCTGTAGGACCAATAATATATGTTAGAATACATGAAGAAAACATGCATCTGAAAGCATTATTTTTTGAAGAAAAGGATCAAGCATACTGGCACCACAGGCCACCACACTCCTATCTGTGAAGCTTAAAAAGTAAAATTAAAATCTCTAAAGTTTCTGTTCCAGAAAGAACTAATCATATAAGTAATGGGTAAGCCATTAAAACTAAATAAAGTAGCTGACACTGAATCACCTTATCAGTGAAAGCCTGGTAGACATTTTAAATAGTTTACTGTTACCTTCTACCCACTGAAGAGCTCAATGAGAAATTAAACGCTCTATTTTCTTCATTTGAGTGATGTAGTTGCTACAGGAGACTACTTTGCTCTGTTTAAAATAAAAAGTTTTGCATAACTGCACAGTTTCAACTAACTGGATTGTTTTCCTCATTAATATATTTGTGATATAAAGGAAATTATCATTAAAAAATTAATGCATTGTTAGCAGTAACATTTTTATTGTAAATCTTATATTTTAATTATAGGAATTCTTATTTTTCCCGAATGTATTCAAGAAAAAAAAATACGGTTTCCTATTGAAATACATTGTCCTATTGTAAAAGAATATTTTATGTCTTCATAATAAAGTTTCCAATTAATTTTTCCCAAGTAATATGCAAAATGCATTAAAATGAGCATATAATAAAATAGCTCATCAAAGTGAACAGTATGATTAGAAGTGATTCAAGCCTAGAATGTCACAGTTGGGGATATGGCCTTAGTAAGCATTTCCTTATAATGACAGCATAATTAAGAAAAGTTCATTACCAGTTAATAGATATAAACATGTGTAATGGGTTCTAGACTCCACTAAATTAAGAACCAGTCATAGTCTGTCTTTGTATTTAGCACAGTATTTACAAGCAGTATGTTGCATTATTCCCTTCATGTTTCCTGTAACCTTTTCTTTATATCATTGCTTTTGTATTGATGAGCAATTATAGAAATGGAATTGCTGTTTTAAAGCCTTAAGATAGACATCAGTGTGAAGTCATAGAAGAGAAACCATTAGCAGATCTCACTATATGCAAAGCAAGCTATTTTATCCTTAGAAAACTGAAGAATATATTATCAAAAAGTGCGGAAATGCTTTGCAAAACCTGGGAGAAGTTTGCAAGCTTTAGTACCTAACTGCTGTAGTCTCTAATAGTCTGTGATATCATAAGCTGCAGCATGTGGTAGTCATATAGGTTACTGAACACATTGTCATGTGTAGGTGATTTCATTATGAGCTTTTTTTAAATGTAATACAGATTTTGATCATGACCTCTTCATGGTCTCTAAACATTAGAAGCAGTGCAACAAATGCACATTGCACTTTCATTTTCAACTTATTATAGTAGAAAGCTAATTATTTGTGCCTTTTTTGCCGAGACATAAATTTGCAGATCAGTTAGTAGACTACTACCCCTTCTCCCGGGTGCAAGTTAGCAATAATATTTAATTCTCAAAACCTTAAATATTAAGGGTGTAAATTCCCCAAAACTCTGATAAGATTGGTGTGTTCATGAAAGTGGTCACACGTAAATGTATAAATATGAGTATCTTCACATTTTATAATCATGCAGTTTGTGGATAAATTGGAAACATATTCCAAATTTTAAATAATCAAGTAATTTAACCCACTCTTATATAGTATGAAGCATTAATAGTGTGGAAACTCAGCCATACAGAACAATACCTGGTGGTTACTGGTTAAACAAGTAAATTGTCACATTTCATCTTTTCTCCATCTATTTCTTTTTACACTAAACATTTCTCTGCTTGCCTGCGTTAACTTAGAATACATGTGATTAAGCTTTAACACCAAATATGAACAATGAAAACAGGCACAGGATAAATTACTTGAAAAGTGACTTATTTTGGCTTTAATTGCCCTAGGCTGCAACATTTTACTAAACTTGTTTAGAATTAGACAAACAGCTGCAGCACTCCTACTATTTCGGAAAGTGTGGAAAAAGTGTGTAGAAAGAAACATAAAAGTTTTGGAACTTGTGGAACAATTGTGGTTGCAATTTTCTAGTAGCCCTGCTTATAAGTAATATATTGCTTCGCTTAACAAGAGTTACAGGTTTTTGAGTACCCACAAGCTGGTAATACATCAGCTGTTTGCAATATCTCTGACTTATTTTTCCACTGAATACTTTTATTAATAATATACATGAAATGATCCAAATGGATTCATGTAAGAATTCTGAGACTTGATAATTATGAGTACCGACAATTTTAAAAATGAAACACAAGTCCTACAAAAAACAATGAAATAAACAATATGCATATAGTAGTGCAGTATATATACCCTTATGCAGATGTCCATGCATGTCAAGTATGTTATGCAAACCATCAATGTTTCTAAGATCTAAATTTTCACATTAAGATTTGTTCATTATATTTTGGATGAGCCTAAGATGATATGTAGCTTTGCCTCAGATGACATGCATATATCAGACAGCAGTCCCGATGCTGACAGTGATAATCTGTATCACCAGTCATCATAAGTTTTGTATAGAAGCACTTGGCATTCAAATGGCATGATATGCCTGAGTTTGCCACCCTAGAGATGGACTTTCACAGATTTAAATTAGAAATATTGATATCCAAGTGAACTCTGTACTCAGAGTGAGGGAATAACAGATATATACATTCTTAAATATATAAATATATATATATATATATATATATATATATATATATATATATATATATAAATGAACACACGCACACATGCACACACACACACACATATACAGTATGTACGTGTGTGTGTGTGTGTGTGTGCATATTTATTGATCTACTTTATTCGGTCAACTTACCATAATGTCAAAACGCTGAGACCATATCATCAAAAATGCTAACAGTGAAAAGTCATAACATCGAATCCCAAAATGCCACATTTCTCAAAGCATCCATTATGATACAATACCTCTAACTTAAAGATTATCATATGCAAACATACTCCAAGCCCCCCCTGCACCCCCCATGTGGGGGGCTGCCAGTCCCCCTGCAACTTAAATATACCAACTCCAAGATCACACTACAGTGGAGAAAATGTACATACAACATATCCAAACAATTGCTGAAATATGCGGCTGTTCCTTCGGAAAACATATAAACTATCAACAGAAAAACATCCACTAATAACTACTTTTCCCAGAATTGCAAAGCGCACACACACAATCTACCTTCCAAAATCTGGACAAAGCCTGATGGGGGACAAAGGCATAAATTAGGGACAGATCCCAACTGTCACTCTTATAAATCTAGAAAGCTGCTAAAATAAAGAATCTGTGCCACCATGCATTTTCAGAAAGATACAAGCTCTGAATTCAAATGTATGTCACCACCTAGTGACTTTAATTCTCATATCATTCCAGCGATTTGCCAGAAAACCACAAACTCCATGAGGAAAAGGCCAAAACATGCGGAAAAATCTGAAGACACCACGAAAACCTGGAGAGACAAGAGCCACGATCCACATCCAATTCATTCTCATGTCACTGCCTTAACCTGCTATGGCCCTGCCAACAAAGAGCTGACAGATTATCTGCAATGCAGACTGTTGAGAATCGCAAACCACACATCTATATGTTCAGATGGGTGTAAAAAAAAATATATATATAAAATTCTCTAGTATAAACAAATCCTGTTTCATGGCCACGGGAATTATATTCTGCATGCCTATATTATTATTTACCAAATACATGAGCCTAGCAACAGCATGACTGAAATGCAAACCCCAAAAGCCAAAGTACTCTTATCGCCTTCATGACAAGCTGAAAGCGCTGCCAGAATCCCACTCAACCTACACTCACAAAATTAAATCACAACTTGTATCAGCTTCGTAACCGGCCCATAACACCCTTCCTCAAAGTTCAGTTTTACTACTTTTTTTTTTTTTAATGAATTATCTGCCGATACTACAGCCGCATGCACGGACACCAAAAACCCGCATGAGTGGCCGAAACAAGGGGCAAAACCATCGCAAGGAGTGAATGAACGAATACACTGCAACAAAAATACCTGCACCACAGCAGCTGAAAAGGATGAAGCCACTGCTGACAACCAAGCCCGAATGTCAAAACTTACAACCAAACATGCCTCAACCGATTATTCTCCAAACACACTGATTCTCAATGACCCTGCACCCCTAAGAGGCAATGAGAACAAGGCCGACCGCAGACGTGCATGCACCAAGATCAATACTGCTCTGGTAACCCACGAAATACCACAAACCATTGCCTGAGATTCTGCCAAGCACAGCCCTGCCAGCTGGAAACCTAAGCCACCAGATGGACACCATCAATGCCCTTCCAAACTGGGACTCTCCCCTCGAATTTACCCCATGGCACTGAGCCTAACACTACCAATAAAAAAAAAAAAAATGCTGCCAAACAACCGGAGAGCATTTACCAGTTTCAGCTTCTCCTGCCCGCCTTCTTCCTACCAATATCACCCCCCCCCATTACCAGTTTACCCAACTTTCTCTCCCTGCTTTAACCCTATCCCATCTGCCTGAACATAATTATCAAATCCCAGGCCTACCTGATCCCTCACCACCAAATGGTCATCATGGACGTAAGCCTGCCTATACCAAGCTCACACCAAAATGTGATTGCTTACCCAGCTACACATTGTTTAACCTCTTAAGCCCCTCCCTACCCTTATCTCATTTCCTCCCAATCCTCCCGGCCACCACTTAACCCTTTCACCTCCCCAACTCACCTAACATCCACTAATATCTAACTTACTCCACATGAAGATGTCCCGGGACAACTTGGTTTGTTGCCAGACTTCATTTATCCAAGTTAATGTTTACTGGTTACAGATTTTGCCATTGCTAATTTTATGTTTGGTCAGAATTTTGCAAATGCTTATTATGTGCTTAAATTATGATTACAGATTTCTATCCTGTCTCTATTGCCATGTTTGTGCAATGGTTTACTTCTATTGGTAGTTTTACAATATACTGAGCTGATAGAATAATAGAAGCATGCCCTCTTGAAATATACTACTTGGTTACCCTAGCCTATTCTCTGGAGATGAACTGATCTACTGTTACCCGAACTTTTATGGAAATGTTATGTACTGTTATAACTTTTACATTGCTGACAGCACACCAAACAATATACATTTCCATAAAATGTCAGGTAACAGTAAATTAAGTTAATTTTGCACTCTCTTCACTTTTCTTTTTATCTTTACAGTCCTGAGTCCTTTGTAGCAGATTCTTTTCATTGCGCTGAGATAAACAATGGAACTCTGTTAGTGACTTCATTACATCATTGCCATTACAGCAGTATTGTCTTTCACCTGCTGCTGACACACACTATAACATTTACAATGCTATGTTTTACCTCTAAATAGCAGAATAGTTTTATGGAATAGTACAAAAAATGCTCACGTCGTACAGAAAAATTCATCCATGATAATACTGATGATTAACAAAAACAATAAAAGTAGCAAAACACTAATATAATTTAATCTGACACTATTGCCCTGACAGGCATAAATAATTTTTCATCCCCAATGTTATGAAGGGTCTATATTATAACATCAAAGTTGTAAAACTTTGAATGTTATAATATCAAACCCACTACATCGAAGGATGAAAATAGCGAAGCCCCAGAACATTGAATTCCTACCTAGGGCAAGATTTCAGTGGGCCGTTCCGTGGCTTCGTTATTTCCTCCACTGTGGTGCGATAGTTACAGACCTTAGGGTTAGGGTGTGGGTTAAGGTTAAGTGGATAAGTAGGAATGTATTTATGGTGTTGTGTAGGGTTGGGTTTTGTTAACTGTATGTGTGTGTATTATTTAGTTTATGTATAGTTTTGAAGGGTACGTGTGCGATAGTTACGGACCTTAGGGTTAGGGTGCTGGTTAAGGTAAGTGGATGGTTAGGAATGTATGTATGGTTTAGTGTAGGGTTGGGTTTTGTTAACTGTATGTGTGTGTGTATTAATTAGTTTGTGTATAGTTTCGTAGGGTATGTGTGCGATAGTTACAGACCTTAGGGTTAGGGTGTTGGTTAAGAGTAGTGGATAGATAGGAATGTATGTACGGTTTAGTGTAGGGTTAGAAGCAGGGTTTTGCTAAATGTATGTGTGTGGTTTATTTATTTTGGTGTGTTTTGCTGTTTTTCGGAACAGCAAATTTTTTCCCTGGGAAAAAATTTGCTATTCTGAGTGTTCGATGTTATCATATTTCGAAATTCCAAGTTCAAATATATGATGTTTGATATTTTGGAATGTCAAATATATGATATAGACCCGTTATGAATTATAATGCTAAGTGAACATTGTACTGCTAAATTACAGAGGACATACATCAGAGATCACAGAGTTCAGTAATGGGGAATAGTATAATGGAAATGGAGGAGAAATGGAGTCGAGTCTTTCACGAATGATGCTTGAAGAAACCCATGGGTGCCCAGTATCTTAAGAAATGGAAAAGACAAGTCAGGACTGAAACACCTTTAACATGCATCAAATACAAATTTGCCCTAGAATATTAAGATATGCTATAAATTTATGCAACAGGAGTAAATCAAAATGAATAAGTAGAGAAACATTGGTACTGTTCCTGGCACAAACTTATAGTTAACTAAATGCATTCTGTGGCTCACAAATCTGAAATCTGTACAATAAATACAAATACACTGGAAAGGGATGTAAGGAGAAGAAGAAAAAAACAGTATACTAACTGTGCAGTATATGGATTACAAAATGTATTCCTTCTTTATATAGTAATTTATGCATTAAGGCCAAGGCAAAAATAAGCACAGAATAGGATGTGCCAAATAAAACAGTATATAAACAGGCTGGCAGCATGACAGAAAGAGATAAAGCCCTGGCTTCACTACAGCTGATGCAAGTTTGAATAAAGAACCTCAGTAGTGAAGGCGTCATCTAAGGGGAAATGGGAGGGAGTCAAAAGACACCAGCTAACCCATACTGCAGTAGGTTGTATTGTAGGTCCTGCTGTTCTTAGCTCCACCTAAATGATGCTCAGATAAGTCTGAAATTATAGAAATGTGGTAAGCAAGGCCTACCAAGACATGCTCACACACTACTTCAGTGGCAAGGTCATCATATTCTGTGTGCCTCATACTGTAGGCTATATAGCAACTGCCAGCTGACAGACAGCAGTCACATAGCAACTACATAGTCTCCTAGAAAATCCCAGAAAAACTGATTATACAAGGGACTAAGCAGTCTTCCTCACTGACCATCTTTAGAATGGAGGTCACCATTTCAAGCTTCAATCTGGGAAGACAACAGGCCCTCTGACCTTGTGAAGGGGGGTTGTCAAAAAATTGCTGACTGCCAGTGAGCTGTAGGACCAATAATATATGTTAGAATACATGAAGAAAACATGCATCTGAAAGCATTATTTTTTGAAGAAAAGGATCAAGCATACTGGCACCACAGGCCACCACACTCCTATCTGTGAAGCTTAAAAAGTAAAATTAAAATCTCTAAAGTTTCTGTTCCAGAAAGAACTAATCATATAAGTAATGGGTAAGCCATTAAAACTAAATAAAGTAGTTGACACTGAATCACCTTATCAGTGAAAGCCTGGTAGACATTTTAAATAGTTTACTGTTACCTTCTACCCACTGAAGAGCTCAATGAGAAATTAAACGCTCTATTTTCTTCATTTGAGTGATGTAGTTGCTACAGGAGACTACTTTGCTCTGTTTAAAATAAAAAGTTTTGCATAACTGCACAGTTTCAACTAACTGGATTGTTTTCCTCATTAATATATTTGTGATATAAAGGAAATTATCATTAAAAAATTAATGCATTGTTAGCAGTAACATTTTTATTGTAAATCTTGTATTTTAATTATAGGAATTCTTATTTTTCCCGAATGTATTCAAGGAAAAAAATTACGGTTTCCTATTGAAATACATTGTCCTATTGTAAAAGAATATTTTATGTCTTCATAATAAAGTTTCCAATTAATTTTTCCCAAGTAATATGCAAAATGCATTAAAATGAGCATATAATAAAATAGCTCATCAAAGTGAACAGTATGATTAGAAGTGATTCAAGCCTAGAATGTCACAGTTGGGGATATGGCCTTAGTAAGCATTTCCTTATAATGACAGCATAATTAAGAAAAGTTCATTACCAGTTAATAGATATAAACATGTGTAATGGGTTCTAGACTCCACTAAATTAAGAACCAGTCATAGTCTGTCTTTGTATTTAGCACAGTATTTACAAGCAGTATGTTGCATTATTCCCTTCATGTTTCCTGTAACCTTTTCTTTATATCATTGCTTTTGTATTGATGAGCAATTATAGAAATGGAATTGCTGTTTTAAAGCCTTAAGATAGACATCAGTGTGAAGTCATAGAAGAGAAACCATTAGCAGATCTCACTATATGCAAAGCAAGTTCTTTTATCCTTATAAACAGAGCCACCAGAAAACTGAAGAATATATTATCAAAAAGTGCGGAAATGCTTTGCAAAACCTGGGAGAGGTTTGCAAGCTTTAGTACCTAGCTGCTGTAGTCTCTAATAGTCTGTGATATCATAAGCTGCAGCATGTGGTAGTCATATAGGTTACTGAACACATTGTCATGTGTAGGTGATTTCATTATGAGCTTTTCTTAAATGTAATACAGATTTTGATCATGACCTCTTCATGGTCTCTAAACATTAGAAGCAGTGCAACAAATGCACATTGCGCTTTCATTTTCAACTTATTATAGTAGAAAGCTAATTATCTGTGCCTCTTTTGCCGAGACATAAATTTGCAGATCAGTTAGTAGACTACTACCCCTTCTCCCGGGTGCAAGTTAGCAATAATATTTAATTCTCAAAACCTTAAATATTAAGGGTGTAAATTCCCCAAAACTCTGATAAGATTGGTGTGTTCATGAAAGTGGTCACACGTAAATGTATAAATATGAGTATCTTCACATTTTATAATCATGCAGTCTGTGGATAAATTGGAAACATATTCCAAATTTTAAATAATCAAGTAATTTAACCCACTCTTATATAGTATGAAGCATTAATAGTGTGAAAACTCAGCCATACAGAACAATACCTGGTGGTTACTGGTTATCCATGTAAATTGTCACATTTCATCTTTTCTCCATCTATTTCTTTTACCACTAAAAATTTCTCTGCTTGCCTGCGTTAACTTAGAATACATGTGATTAAGCTTTAACACCAAATATGAACAATGAAAACAGGCACAGGATAAATTACTTGAAAAGTGACTTATTTTGGCTTTAATTGCCCTAGGCTGCAACATTTTACTAAACTTGTTTAGAATTAGACAAACAGCTGCAGCACTCCTATTATTTCAGAAAGTGTGAAAAAAGTGTGTAGAAAGAAACATAAAAGTTTTGGAACTTGTGGAACAATTGTGGTTGCAATTTTCTAGTAGCCCTGCTTATATGTAATATATTGCTTCACTTAACAAGAGCAACAGGTTTTTGAGTACCCACAAGCTGGTAATACATCAGCTGTTTGCAATATCTCTGACGTATTTTTCCACTGAATACTTTTATTAATAATATACATGAAATGATCCAAATGGATTCATGTAAGAATTCTGAGACTTGATAATTATGAGTACCGACAATTTTAAAAATTAAACACAAGTTCTACAAAAAACAATGAAATAAACAATATGCATATAGTAGTGCAGTATATATACCACCTTAAAAAACTCCAGCTATACTCTGTGTCTACTCAGAGGTGATCTTTGCTTAACATACAAGGCCATGTCAAACCCAGAGCTGTTGGACATGCTACACTTAAAGAAATCCCAATCCCTCAGAGCCACACGCTCCAGGGATCTAAACCTTGTCATCACAATAAACAAAACATGCTGGAGGGATAGGTTCCTGACCCAGAGACTCCCCAGACTCTGGAATAGATTGCCCATACATGTCAAGCAGAGTACCTCCTTGGCCCTCTTCAAAAGGAACCTTGATGATTGGATGGGAGAAAGGAAATTCACCCCACGTCAGTCACCCTGCTAGACAGGGTCCAGGGAAGTAAATAGTGTGGGAAGAAATAGCCAGGTCATTGTTATGGCTAGGCTTGTACAGGCCCTAGGGCTAATAGCCTAGTACCAACCTATGAACCTATGTGCGAGGGACTGTAGAATGTCTGGTTGTGAGTTTGCTGTCTTTTACCGTTTAGTGCGATCTCAGAGTTAGAACATATAAGTAGTGGGATGTGGGGGGCGCGGGCTTGTTTGCAGTGTTGGTTTGTATATGTGTGTTGTTAAGTTTGTGGGGTTTTTTTTTGGTAGTGTGGGTAGTGTAGTGTGGTGTATGGTGTGTTTAGGTTTGGGATTTTAAGTTTTTCAGTTTTAAGTTTCACAGTTTTGGGCGTTCGGTGTTTTGTGGATTCGACTTTATAGTCGTAATATACTGAAATTCGACATTTCAAAATTTTG
>NC_056749.1:384228506-384261006 GCF_019279795.1 Protopterus annectens
ATCATTCTTTAATTAAGTAAAATAGTATTCACCTGTAAGGCTTCATTCAAGAACAGTTTATAAATACTCAACCACAAAGCAACTTCTACAGTTAAAGTATATATACTATGTTTATAAAAGTATATATAAAGAATATATAAAAAATACTTAAACATAACAGCATATATAAATATAAAAAATATAAAAAACAAATATTTAAAAATGTTTAAAACATTTTTTTTTTAATAGGGACTCTGTCATCCAATTTCTAGTACTACAAGTAAACAAACCCAATTCTAGGGGTGGGTACATAATGAACTATACAGAAAGGACAGAAGCCAGGTGGATTATAATGCTAAGAGCAGATCAGAGACCTGGACTGAACAACAGAGTCCCTATTAAACCGACCCTAAAAAATAGAAAGTTAGTTGTTAGATAAAGACCTGCAGGTCAGATGGGACATTATATCTGTATACATCATTGTATATATCATATAATGTAGTCCTCATACAACTCTTACATGAATTCATTATGAAATGTACTTTATATACAGTTCTTATATGAACTGGCATAATTTGTTGTATAAATGCAGTTTGGGGCAAACTAAGTTGTCCCGGTCCCTCGAGTAAGGGAGTAAAGGGGTGTGGGAAGGGTTTAGTGATAGAAAGGAAGGTAAGGATTGCAGTTGGTTCGGATAGTGGGTTTGTGGTGGTGAAAGGGTTAAGGAGAGAGGGAGATGTAAAAGGAAGTGAGGTAGGAGTAGGTGGGACTTCTGACAGTACTAAGGGTTTGGGATTAGAGTAAGTAGGCACATTTGGCGTGAGTTGGTGGAGTGACAACTAGCTTACGTCCAGATGACCTGTAGGTATCATGGATGAAGGTAGGCCTTTGACGGTGGGGAGAGAAGGGGTTAGGTGGTCTGGGTCAGTCCCCCCTTTGGTGTTTTCTAGAGGTTAATTTAAGGGGGTGCTGGTATCTGGGAATATAGTTTGAGCTTACTGGTAGGAAAGGGTGAAAGAGTACTGTGTGTGTGTGTGTGTGTGTGGGTGAATGGTTGGGAAGGTGGACAACAACATAAAAAAAATAAATAAAATAAAATAACGTGTGTGTGTATATATATATATATATATATATATATATATATATATATATATATATATATAGATAATGAAGTGGATGGGAGTAGTGCTAGGCTTACCTGTGTGGTTGAAGTTTTTCCTTGCTCCCTGCCGTCCACCAGTCTCCTGGGGATTCTTCGGGCCTTTTTATGGTGGGGCCATGCGGTCGAGTGACATCCGTGGGGGGAGGCTGGGCCTGTCCTTAGCTCTGTCGGGTAGCAGGCCATCAGTGCCATGCGGTCGGGGTACATATATTAAAAAAAAAAAAAAAACAGTTAGACGCTCTCCTGGTGGTCATGGTAGGCAAAGGGGGGTCCAGCGGTGTAATCCGGTTGGAGGTAGTGGTAGATCATCCCCTCATGCTCCTTGGTGGGCTCGTGGGCTGGTTATGTCTGTTTCTGGGGTAAATGTTCTCCCAGTGGTCGTGGTTGGCGGTAGTGTTAGGGTATAGTGGTGGATCAGCTTCTCGGGGGTCCATTGTGCATCCAGCTTCATTTTGCTGGTGGTAGTGGCGGTGTTTGCGGTTTGTGCTCCCTGGGGGAGTTCGGTGGTGTCCGTTTGTCTTCTTTGGTTTCCCTTCAGGATGGCGTCGTGGTCGTCTGGGTGTCCCTCCATCTTTGAACTTGGTGGTGGAATATCTTATCCCTGGTGGGTTGTTGGGCCGATGTGTCCGTGTAGCTTCCCCGGTGGTTGTGCCATGTGTTTGGAGGTCCGTCATCTTCTTCGTCAGTGGTATAGTGCCGGTTGGTGGTTTGTGCTCCCTGGTGGGTTCGTGGGTGTTGGTTACTCTTCTTTGTCCTTCCGTCTTCAGGATTGCATCACGGCCGATTGGGTGTCCCTCTGTCCTGGATTTCGGTGGTGGTGGTGATATGGCTTCTCCATCCTCCCAGGTGGTGTAGTGAGTTGCTGCTGCCATTCTTTCAGCCATTAGGTCCTAGCGCCTGTTCACGCTTGCGCACTGCATTGAATAGCCATTACCTATGTGGAGGATCGTGCTGGAAGGGTAGGTAAGTGTTTTTAGCCTTGTTTGTGTGAATGGTGAGGGGAATGGGTGGCTGACTGATAGGAGATAGTTAGAGGGACCTAGTTAAGTAATTAATTTTTTTTCCCTCCATAGATACATAGGGGGAGGGATATTGATAGGGGATATGCTAGGGTAGGAAGGGGTACTAATGGTAGGAGGTGTGGCTGACAGGATGGGTGAAAGGTGACAGTGGGCAGGCAGGGATAGGTTAAGGTGCGGGGGCAAGGCAATACTAGGGGTTGGGGGGAGTAGGGCAGTCGGGCTTATAGAATAGTGCTAATATTTTGTTTCTCTTTTACAGATGGCCAAACTACCAGAGCTAAGGCAGAGGTGGCAAGCAACTGTGGTCCAGGCAGAGGAGCTGTTCCAGGAGGCGGCAACATCGGAGGTGATACAGAACCTGAAAATACCCCAGTTTGGAAAATGTGACGCATGGCAGTGAGAACCCCAGCCGGGAGGAAAAAGCAACCGGCATCACAGCAGGTGATAGCAGTGGAGACACTGGTTCCCAGCACATTGCAAGACGAAGGTGCAAGTAATGGTTTTATTATGGCAGCATTGTTGGGGTGCTAGGGGTTAAGGATTATGGGGTGGGGAGGGATAATGACGACTTGTCAGTTGGGGATCTTGGGGACAGTGTGCAAGGGATAGAGGAGGCACAGAGGCAGCTAGCACAGGGTGCCAGGTACCCGGTTAGAGATGCAACGGGGGGAGAGGGGTTCCAGGGACAGTTTAGGCTTGGGCTTAGAGGTAGGCTCTGATTTTGGGCTGCAGCCTGGGGATTGGTTGGCTACCCAGTCTTTGTGGCAGGGGACAGGAGCAGTTATTCTGACTCCGCACATTTCGGGTCTGGTTAAGGAAAAAATTTGGAAAGGGGAGTATGTGGATTTGTTTGAGCTGCTCGATGTGGAAGGGGTGCAATGGCTAGTGGAAGCAGAGTCCTCTAACAGTAAGGACTTGTTAGTGGCTTTAGCAGCATTGGGAAGGCGGAGGCTAGGTAAGCTTCGCCCTAGGACATGGGATAATTGGGTGGATGGCTTTATTTATTTTATGGTAGTGGAGCTAGAGAAGGACGGGTCCTTGGCTCTGCCACTGCTAGGCTATTTCCTTACCATTTGTGAGGTGCAGCGGTTAAGGCTGGGTAATGTGTGGTTCTGGTATGATCAGCGTTTCCACAAATGGAAGGCTGTGGGCCAGTCACTTTGTTGGGAGGTGTGTCACCCAGATCTATGGTTGGCTATGATGATGGATAGTTATGGGGGCTTTAACAGAAGGTTGAGTGGGCCAGAAACAGCGGGTGTGTGTTGGTCATTTAATAGTGGCTCCTGTTCATGGGTGGGGTGCAGATTTGCCCATGTTTGTTCGAGATGTGGAGGGGGTCATTCGACCACTAGCTGTGGTCGGCAGGATTTGTCCTGGAACTCCAATGTTATGGGTCGTGAGGGTGGTTTTGGTGGGCAAGGCTTTCAGCCGGCCCGGGGGAGTGGTAATTTTCATGGGTCCCGGGGATTTGGGCTTGGGTTCTTTAGAGGCAATAAAGGGAGGGGCGCCATTCCCTATTAAGGTGGAGGTTCTCCGGAGTAAGCTTCATCGGTTTCCTGGCTTGGCCATCAAAGAGGAGATAATACAGGGTTTTCAAGGGGGGTTTCCTATTAAGTCCACCATGGGAAGGGATGGGGGGGTTGCAAGAATTTATAAATCTGTTCAAGGTAAAGAGGACATCTTGGAGGCTTTATTGGAGAAAGAGAGTAGGGCGGGGCGGTTATTAGTCTGCCATTTAGTACTTACAGGGTGTCACCTTTGGGGTTGGTGTCGAAGAAGTGAGAAGGGGAATTCAGAGTGATACATCACTTGTCTTATCTGGAAGGGAATTCAGTAAATGATTTTATTGCTGAAGAGGAGGTTAAGGTGCATTACGCTTCCTTAGATGATGCAGTGAAAGTGATTAGGGAATTTAGGGAGCCATGGTTGGTTAAGGTCGACATTGAGTCGGCTTTTCGATTGTTGCCTGTTAGGAGTGAGGATTTGCCACTATTGGGGATGTGGGTAGGAGATAAGTACTCCTTTGATAAAGCTATGCCCATGGGTTGTTCAGTGGCATGTGTGACTTTTGAGAAATTCAGTACAGTATTGCATTGGATTTGGCAACAGAAAGTGGGGACTCAAAAGGCAGTGCATTATTTAGATGATTATTTTGTTGGTGGGCTAAGGAAGGGTAGGAGCAAAGGAGGGTTTGCGGGAGTTTACGATTATGTGTGAGGAGTTAGGGGTACCATTGGCTCAGCATAAGATGGATGGTCCAGCAAGGGCATTAGAATTTCTTGGATTAACAGTTGATGCGGAGAGGGGGTTGTTTTGTTTTCCAGAGAATAAAATAGAGAGGCTTAGGTTGGTGATACGTTCGTTGTTGGGTAAGGATAAGATTCGGATTCATTCAGTTATAGAGTTGCTGGGGCTTTTGAATTTTGCCTGTTGAGTGGTACACCCAGGGCAAGCTTTTTGCAGGTCACTGGCATACTTGCTGAAAGGGGGTAAGAACAAACACCATTGGGTTAGGGTAACCCAACTGGTGCGGGAGGGCTTGGGGTTGTGGAACGGGTTTTTGCAACAATTTAATGGGATATCTTTTTGGCAGTCAGACTAGGTGGAGCAGGAAGAACTTCAATTGTTTACGGATGCAGCTGGGGGTGCTGGCATGGGGGTCTATTTTAGGGGTCGGTGGTTTGCGGCTGAATGGCCGCAGGATTGGGAGGAGGTATGGAAGCGGGACATGGCCTTTCTGAAATTGATGCCTATATGGGCAGCTTCGGTGGTGTGGAAGGAGTAATTGAGGGGCAAACGTGTAGGTTTTCACTCTGACAATATGGCTGTATTGAGGGGTATTGCAAAAGAAGACAGCTAGGTCGGGCTTGTTATTGTTGGTATTACGTAAATTGGTTTTGCAGAGCCTTTTAATAAATTTTTCTTTTACAGGAGTGCATGTGCCTGGCGTAAGGAATGAGATTGCTGATAGCTTGTCCCGATTTCGGTTTGAGGGTTGATTCCATGGGCGGAGCAGGTGCCAGACATCCTGCCAGAGGAGGTGTGGAATGTTGGGTCGATGTAGCCAGGTGGTTGGTATGGTATTCCTGGGCCCCTTCTACAAGGAAGGCATATGGTAGGGCTCTTTCTGATTTTAATCGGTTTATTTTGCAGTTGCCAGAGGAGGAAAGGGTATCGTCAGAGGAATTACTAGTGTGATATGTAGCTCATGCTTGTGGGTTAGGCAGGGCTTTGCAGACGGTTAAGGTGGATTTGGCTGCGATTAGCATTTTTGCTAAGGTAGCGAGGTTGCAGGATTTCTCTAAGCCTTGGACAATTAGGGCATATGTTAAGGGGTAGGGGAGAATGGTGGTGGAACGTAAGGATATTCGATGGCCAATTATGAGGGTTATATTGAAAGTTTTGTTGAAAGGGTTAGGTTTGTTGCAAAAGGTGTCTATGGATTATTTTATGTGGGGTACATTATGTGCATGGTTATATTTTGGTGCTTTCCATATTTCGGAATTGTTAGGCTCGTTATGTTGGAAGGATGTCATTATAGGGGAGGGCGAGGTTACTATTGCATTAAGGAGTAGTAAGACAGATCAGTTGGGTAGGGGATGTGTGGTGGTGCTTAAAACTGACAGGAATCATTGCATTTGTCCAGTAATGTGGGCAAAAGAATTTATGAGGAGGCGAAAGGGGAGTGTGAATCAGTTAACTTTTTGTTCAGTGGATGGGAAGGTGGTGTCGAGTAGTAGATTCATACTTTTGGTGAGGAAGGTTTTACATTGTATGGGATTTCTGGCAGAGAGGTTTGTAGCTCACTCGTTCAGGATAGGTGGGGCTTAAGATTTAGCTAGAGCGGGTAGCTCTATTGAATTGATTAAAAGAGTGGGGAGGTGGTCTACAAATGCATTTTTGTCTTATATTAGATAAGTTGTGGTCTGATTATTAATTTTTCTTCTTTTCTTTTAGGGAAGCACATTATCATCTTGGGGCATTTGTTCATCCACTGGGCAGAGAAACCTGCTTTAGTTAGGGATGATGGGGTTAATTTGGGTTTAGCACATTTAGGGTGGTCAGTGTCCTGGCATGGTGCTAGGGGGCTTAGGTGGGGTGGGTTGTTACATGAATTTGAGAGGGCTAAACTGAAGGTGGGTTGTCTGTGTATACTAGTCATTCATTTAGGGGGCAATGACTTGGGCATTGTTTCTAAAAAAAACAATTGGTGGACATTATGCTGTGAGATTTGATGGGATAACAGGCATTGTACCCGGGTATGGAAATTGTGTGATCAGAGTTGGTTCCGTGTTTGTGTTGGAGGGCTGCATATAGTTATAAGGCGATTGAAAGGGTTAGAAGGTGTGTTAATCAAAGATTGGCTAGGCAATTAAGGATTTTGGGGATGCATACTATTGACCATAGAGATTTTGGGGATGGAGAGGAATCTTGGTATAGAACGGACGGAGTACACCTTAATGACATGGGTCTGGATCTTTTTAATTTGCACCTGAAACTCTTTTTAGAGTATATGATTGTGGCTAGGGTTTAGGAGGGGGAACAGCCTGGGATCAGGCTGGTGGCAGAGAAGAGGGTCAGGTTTGTCCTCTTCTGTTCCCCCTCTAAAGAAGGTGGTTATTGGTTTATGGTTTTGGTATGGTGTGAGGTGAGTAGGTACGGTGCCTCTTTATGTGGGTGAGTAGGTACACTGCCCCGGTGGAGAAGGTAGTTTTCTCTGTGTATGGTCCGATCGCCGTGGAGTACTCTGGTGCTGTTTCTTTGTTTTAAACTTAATTGGTATAGTTATCAGAGCATTTACCCCTTCTTCGCTCTTTTTATTTGGTTTGAATAAACCAAATGTTTGGTTTTGCAGTCTGCATAAGTGTAAAATTTATACGTTTTGCCAGTTCGGGATGTATAAATTCTTTTTGTGCTGATATGTATTTACAACAGGTACACAGCCTGCAGGGAAATAAGTTTATTCTGTCAGAGTGAGGAGATGTCATCTTATTAAAAGAGTAGCAAAGCATTTATTTAAGTTCTTATTTCTTCCATATATTAAAGAGGGAGCTTCTCCAGTTATGTCCTTCAAAACCATATCTAGTGAGGGAATTTTCCAATTAGCTGTTATGATATATCATATTTGTCTAACATCACCAGCATAGGTTAACTTAATTCTGATTCTGATGTTATTGAATTAAGTCCATCCCATCATAATTCACTGTAGAATCATCTCTTTCTGTTGACTGATTCAAATCAGATGCTCGCTTAAAAAAACGGTCAAGCTTTGTCTGTTCTTAACGAATCAAAATGAATCAATTCTCTCTCTCTGCTTATACCCTGCCATTTGAAGGTCTTTCTCCAAGCTGGTGTCAGTTATACCACAATCTCCTTCTCTCATACATAGTCTGGAGATTCTGTATAGCCGATTCTTAATCACATATATAATTGATAAACCCATATGATACCTATGCTGCTACCTAAAAGTCTAGCATTCTTGATTAAAGGTTATATCTGTATGTGCATATTTTAGCTAGATTCTGTTGTAAACACTTTCATTATTAAGTTTTGTTACAAGTATTTTTGAATAGTGTGTGTGTGTGTGTGTGTGTGTGTGTGTATACATATATATATATATATATATATATATATATATATATATATATATATATAATGGAGCATGCATCTCTGATTTGTTAAAGAATCATATCCTTACATGAATGATGTTACTTGTGTACAACGCGACTATCTAACTAAGTCATTACTACTTGACCTGTGCAGCCTGCTTAATATCTCTCATCTGTTTTCCTCCTATCCTATACTGTCTTTCATCTTCTCTTTTACCTGCAATACTGCCCTCTTTTCACATATCTCCATTTTTGTATTATCTTTTAGGTAATAAAACACAAAGATTCCCAACTGCCTTGAAGGAAACAACTCTTACCGGCAACAATAAAAATTCTAAAACACTCCCAAATACAAACTACTGCTGAATCCTCCACAGCTCGATTGTTGTATGTCTATACCTAATAACATACTGTCTATATCAAGAACTGGTTACCTTCCTTAGTACTGTTTTTTCTGCATCATATTAACTGCCCCGCATCACCAGAACATACACCCCCCACTTGCTTTCATACTGGCGCTCTCCTCCTTTTTCTCCAGCTAAATTTCTTTTCACACACTTTCTCTTCATGGAGTTCCTTACTGTTTATTGCAATAGCTGGCTTACTGGTATTAGAATATCTACCCTCTGCTTCTACTGGTCTTTCCCCTCTCTAAATTAAACTATCCCTGCTCAAACCTTCACAGTTGTTTCCCTCCTGCTATTACTGTCCTACTGGTTTTCATTTACTTAACTTGTGGTAACTTAGCCAATACACTCAATGATAGTCTCTGAAATACATAGCACAGCATTCAAAACATAGTCTAGCCTGCTCTGTTCACCCTCGCTACTCTTGGGCTCACTCTGCTCCCCTACTCTACACCCATTTCCAGCCACCCCCACTTTCCTCACATTTATAGTCTCAACATCACACATACTCTCATTACTCAAACCAGTCAGCTGTCTTCACCACTTAATATTTCTGTCTCCTTTCCCACTCCTACCAAAATCCCCTCCCTCCTAGTCTCACTTGTTATATTTCTAATCTACCTATAATTTCCTATCCCTTTCTCTCTAATGATACTACTACATTTTAATTCAGCTCTTCTGTTTCCTCACCATTCTTATTGGTACTTACTCTTCCCTATCTTTAACTCTCACTCCTTACATCTTGCTCACTACTTATCTTTCATCATGATCCATGCATATACCTTTTACCTACTCTTCTCTTCATCCTTTCACTATTAACCCCTCCCCACAACACACAGTCTTATCAAGAACCACCACCCACTGTCTCCATCACTCACATTAGCAGCACCATTCTCCACTCACATCTAATCTCTCCATCTCTCTATTATTTCTCACCTTCACACCTGTTCAAGATTAACATTTTTACAAACACCTCACACTCCTTTACTCTGAAATCAAGAAGATCTGGTAATATAGACTTATTCACATATAGTACTAGTTTCATACATTTCTCCTGAACAGGGACATCCATCCCAACCCAGGTACCCCTGCCACTACCACTCACAACCAAAAACCTCACATTTCACTCCCCTACTCCTCTCCCCACTCCCTCTTCTAAGACATTTAATATCTACTCTTTAAACATTCAATGCCTTGTAAATAAGATCACTGAACTGCATTCCTGGATTGCTAACACTACACTCCATATCCTTACTCTGTCAGAAACCTGGTTAAAACCACATATCACAAACTCTGAAATCCTACTCCCAGGTTATATCATCTTTTGTTCTGGCAGAATTAAAAAGAGAGGTGGAAGCATTGCCATCCTCTGTTCTGACCAAAGTAATCTCTCCCCAATATCCATTTCTATACCAAACCTCTAGCCTGCTGGACCCAACCCTTAAATATTAACATCAATTAAACTATCTAATTAAATTGCCCATTACAATAATTACTATAAAATCCAACCATTTAAAAAAATGTATTTAAATATACTACCTCAATACAACAACATTAAAACATCAACCTAAAATATTTTTTAACTTTAATGCACTAGATATGCTTACATTCTCATTAATGCCTGGATACTGAGTTGCATTTAAACTTAACTGCTATTTCAATTCACATATATCCAGATGCACATCAAATACTCTCCCCTTACATATCTTTAACTATTTGTTGTATTACTAAAAACTTAAAAGTGTGAGCATCATATTTCATTATATGCCTACTTAGGGCATTAGTCATTTTGTGATTTTTAATGTCTAGTAAGTGTTTACGTATTCTATGTTTAAGATTTCTATTTGTTTTCCCTATATAATATATTGAGCATTTCTGACACTTGGCCATATAAACCACATTTGTATTACAATTAAAATGGCCATTCAAAAAAATCACTCTACCATTCAAGTTAAAACAATCTCCAGTTTCCAAAATGTGTGGACAATACCTACACATCCGACATTTAAAATTCCCTACTATTCTATTAGTATGTATTTCATTGATTGTACTATTCATTTCTAAAAGATTTTTGAATGATTTATCCCTTCTATATACTATTTGTCGTAGATCAAGAGTTTTTAATGGAAATTATTAATGACAAAAATATACGTGTCATGAAACCTGATAAGGGTAATGGAATAGTTATTATGGATAAGGGTGATTATTCTAATGGTATGAATAATTTATTAATGGATGGGACATACATGGAAAGTTCTTTAAATTAAATTCATATTACTTATAGGAAGTTGGATTTATTATTAGAAGACATGTTATATCAAGGTCAGATTAATGAGGAGGAGTATGGGTGTATAAGGAATGAACACCCTATGGTATCCAGCATATTCGGAATACCCAAGATTCATAAGGGGTTACAAAATCAAAAATTTCGTCCCATAGTAGATGACAAATGTACAAAGACTTGTTTTATAAGTACATTTTTGGATGTACATCTACAAAAGGGTCTGAAGGTTTTTCCTTACATTTGTAAGGACTCGTGGCAATTTCTGGATAAAGTAAATCAAATTGATGTTAGTAATGAGATAATTTTAGTTACTATAGATGTATTCAACCTTTTTTCTATGATACCTCATGAGGTAGGGCTGACATGGTTAAAAGTCCAGTTATTGAAAACTGGTATATATGATCAAGACCAACTAAATAAATATATCATTTTGATGGAAGTAGTACTAAAAAATAATTATGTATTTTTAAAGGTCAGTACTACAAGCAAGTAACAGGAGTGGCAATGGGGGCCAGCTTGTGCCGCCATATTTGTCAACTATGTCATGTCCTACTGGGAACAAGAGTTTGTTATGGTTACACTATACAAGGTTTTTGGATGATATATTTTGGTGTGAAAGGACACAGAGGTTCAACTGAATGAATTTTTGGATTATATAAATGACAGTTGATTTTGTTTTTAAATTCACGTATGTTTATAATCAAAATAACATTTCTTATCTAGATGCAAGTTTAAGAACTGATTTTGAGAACAATCAGTTGGCCTCTGTGATTTACAGAAAGCCTACATTTTCAAATTCCTATTTGGAATTTGGCAGCTGGCACCCGTACCATCAGAAGTCTGTTATTCAATGACCATGAGTAAGGGTGGCCAGGATGGTAAGCAATGATTGTGAATTTTTAGAAGAGGTTCAGTTCATACTCAATTTATTTGCTAAAAGGGGCTATCCTAATGATTTATTGAATAGAATTAGTGAGGAAGTTATTAACGAACGAAATGAAGGAATTTATAAGCCCATTTTAGGGAGAAGTATTTTAATGAATGAAGAGGTCCCTATGAGTAGAGATTATAATCAAAAAGAAAGAGTGGACTTTGGGTTGAGTTGCATTACTACCTATAATCAAGATTCAAGTAGAATAAATGAAATCATCAGGAATAATTGGTCAATATTGTATATTGATCAGAATGTGGCTAAAAAGGTAGGTAAAGCACCAAAAATAGTATATATAGAAGGGATAAATCATTCAAAAGCCTATTAGAAATTAATAGTACAATCAATGAAGTACATACTAATAGAATAGTAGGGAATTTTAAATGTGAGATGTGTAGGTATTGTCCCCACATTTTGGAAACTGGAGATTGTTTTAACTTGAATGGTAGAGAGATTTTTTTTTGAATGGCCATTTTAATTGTTGTAGTAAAAATGTGGTTTATATGGCCAAGTGTCAGAAATGCTCAATATATTATATAGGGAAAACAAATAGACGTCTTAAAGATAAAATAGGTGAGCATTTATTAGACATTAAAACCACAGAATGACTAATGCCCTATGTAGGCATATAATGGAATATAATGATCACACCTTAAGGTTTTAGTAATACAACAATTAGTTAAAGATATGCAAGGGAGAGTATTAGATGTGCACCTGGATATATGTGAATTGAAATGGCAGTTGCGTTTAAATGCAACTCAATATCCAGGTATTAAAAATGTTTTAGGTTGATGTTTTTATGTTGTATTGATGTAGTATATTTAAATAAAAAAAAATTAAATGGTTGGATTTTATAGTAATTATTGTAATGGGAAATTAATTAATTAGATAGTTTAATTGATGTTAATATTTAAGGGTTGGGTTCAATGTATAGAGTTGTTCTGAGGAAGTCCCCAAATTGAAGGAAGAAAGCGCTAAACCTTGGTTTCAATAAAGTTTTGAACTTTTCATTGTCACAGTGCTGTTTTTCCACCTTGGTTACTGGTTTGGTTTCCTGTGGTTTTTCTGTGAGTTATAGTTGCAACATGTCTAGTAACTCTAGGAGAGACACCATATAAAAAATGATGGCACTGTGGAAGACCCGGATGTTATTGAATAATCACGTGCAGTGCAGCCATTTCCTTATTTAGGTCATTCATTGTCAAAATGTTGTTGATCAGTAATTACGCTACTTGCATTCCTACCTCATAGGTTCATAGGTGTGTACTAGGCTAATGGCATTGGGGCCTTTACAAGCCTAGCCATAGGATTACCCTGGCATAGTGCCACCTGACCTTAGTCCCCAGTGCCTCTGTCAAGTAGAGACACTGGTGTTATCCCCGGGATGAATCTTCTGTTTCCCATCCATTTCTCTTGAAGAGGGTCAGCAAGGTGCTCTGCTTGACATGTATGGGAAGTCTGTTCCATAGCATGGGCAGTCTCTGGGTTATGAACCTGTCTCTCCAGCATGTTCTGTTAATTGTGGTAATGAGGTTGAGGTCTCTGGAGCATGTGGTGCAGAGGGATTGGGATTTCTTTAGATGTAGCGTTTCTAACAGAGCTGGGTCAGACATGGCTTTGTAAGTCCAGCAGAGATCGCCTCTAAGTAGGTGATATGAGACAGAGAATAGTTGGAGTTTTTTGAGTCTGTCCATATAGGATGTGTTTAAGGCCTAGGACCCTCTTTGTGAGGTACTTTTGTGGCTTCTCCAAGTTGTTGAAGGTGTCTAGTGAGGTACATGCCAAATGGGGCATTGTACTCAATGATTGGCCTAATGAGAGAAGAGTAGAGGGAGACAATGACCTCTTTCTTCCTGGATGCAAAACCCTTAGTAATGAGATGTGCCACATTGAAGGACTTTCTGACCACAGTGGCAATGTGGTGATCAAAAGAGAAGTTGCTGTCAACCTGTGTTCTCAAATCTCTTATAACATCTTCTGTGTTCATTGGAGTGCCATCAATGTGCTAATTCATGGAAATTGGTTTTTTTCCCAAAGGGGATGACGACACATTTTTTGTCATTGAGCTTAAGGCCATGGTTCTGACACCAGTCATTGGTCAAAGTGAGGACATTCTGTAGGATGTCAACATCACTTGGGGAGTTAATAGCAGCTCCCAATTTGCAATCATCTGCAAACTTTTGTCAGCCAGAGTCCCTTCGTGTTGGCTTGGACTTCAGAGAAGTAGATACCAAACAGGAGAGGATCCAGGACCAAACCCTGTTGGACTCCACTGGTGACTAATCGGCAGTTTGACTTGGAGTAAGTTACTTTCACACTGTGAGTTCTATCTGTGAGCCAGTTTGCAACCCAACAAGTGATATAGGGGTTGATTCCAAGCTTAATACCAAGTCCTTATAAAGAGCTGAGTCTCTGGTGGTCCTATTTGGGGATTTAAAAATCTCAGCCCCTGTGGTACAATCTTCTTTTATAAACAGCTTAAGTAGACATTGTTGTATTCAATATTCTGAAAAACAGTAAGAGATCTTTCCAACCTGAACTGCAATGATTTGCAATTGTCCACAGAGGATACAGCAGTAATACCATCAGATTCAGGGCAAAGCTGTTGCCCATGTCCCTGATCCTGTAGGAAAGGATTTGTAGGGCCATCTGTATTAAGAAAATCCAACAGGTTACAGGTGTTTTGATGTGTCACTTGTGGATTAAAGTAACTCTAAGTGGTTTGATGACACCATTGATTCATATCCCCCAGCACCTGGCTGCTGTGTAAGTTGGTAAATCTATTAAAATCATTGTTCACCCTAGCTGTAGTATCCACCAAGGTCTGGATAGTATCAAACAGATCAGGTGGAAATGAATGAGTTGTTGTTGTTGTTGTGTCTTTTGGCTTTCCCGGTTAGGGTTCACCACAGCGGAACTCTGGTCCGCAAATGATTGGCAGCTGATGTTTACGTACCGAGTTACCAGCCCTGATGCACAACCTTCAACGAAGGTACACCCATTCATGCATGTCTCCATGCAGAAGACACTCTAGCTGAGAGTCGAACTGGACAGCATCTTACTGTGAGGCAACAACGCTACCGCAGCACCACCACCGCGGATATGTGGAAATGAATGAGTAGTAAGGTCAAATAATAACTGGATACACACTTAATAGAACAGATTTTCAATTAAGTTAGCCAATCTAGATGAACTAAGTTCCATCCAATTCTGAAGCACGGATTGCAGCCAGACTCCAATCAACAAGAACAGTCAGACCAACCCCCCCCCCCAACAACCAGTCACCCTGCTAGTATTGACCAGACCCACACACTAACCAATCACAGTGTCAGCTGGTACTAGACCCATACTACATCTAATGACAACGATGTTGTGGACATGGCAGCTATTAGAAACATTATTTCTTGCAAATGGAATATTAACAGCAGCAAAGAAGTGGTTGTGAGTGTGGGTAAAGCTGCTGTTTTTTCACACACAAAAAAACTAAGTCATTAAGAGCTTCCTTTGAAACCTCGGATGTTCCTTTTCTGCTTGATCCTATAGAAGTGATAGACATAGCCCTAGTCATGTATCAGTGCGGCACTTCCATAGCATGTAATTATGTTCACACAGGAGCAGACTACTTTTTAAAGCATTGTGATAAAAGGATAATGTTCAACGATGTTTATGATTGTCACAATATTAATGTTCAATCCAAAGAAAACTCAAGAGCTAACACCATTGAAAGCGAAGGAGACTTTTCTTACATATGCCACAGACAACTAAAAACGGAGTGAGCGCTTTTGCGTTACTATGAGCGCTTCTTCAGACTTAATAATTCTAACAAGAAGAGCCCAATTTAAATACATCAAGTTAATGCAGTAAATTACTATCTGACCAATCACATCTCTGAATCCATTTAAAAATCAGCTGCTTAATGCATCCATTACTTCAGCTAAGTTAAAAAGCCTATTTGCAATTTCTATTAGCAGCTTTCATAAACATATATATAAAAATATATAATATATAGATCAATTCTTCATGAAATGTTCTTGTAATTAAGAACATCTCTATCATATAGATAGGTGCAACATATCTATATATATATATATATATATATATATATATATATCTATATATATATATATATATATATATATATATATATATATATATCTATATATATATATACACGAAAGGTATGTTTTATTTTTGTACAGACTGCCTAATTTTCTGTGTATGTTTTTGATGGTTTGATTTATGTGCAGGTCAAACTTCAGTTTGTTGTCAGTTGTAACACCCAGTAGTTTTGTGTGGGAATCTGAGGAGATAATGGTATCATCATTAGACATAATACTGAAAGAAGCAGTGTCTAAGATGGATTTAGTTGGTTTGAAAATTACTAATTTGGTCTTTTTGGGGTTCAGTAACAGGTTTTTACTGAGAAACCAAGCTTCAGTGGTTTTGAAGACGTGTTGGGCAGTGGAAAGGAGTGTGAGGGGGTTGGTGGCCGAGCAGACTAGTGTTGAGCTGTCAGCATATTGTATGACAATTGCATCTTGGGTGATCTTGTTGAGATTGTTAATGAATATGGAAAATAATAGATGGCCTAATATTGATCCTTGTGGGACTCCAGTTGTAACTGGGAGCATATCTATGGGTGAATTATACATACTTTCATTGTTTCAAGTAGAAATTACTGGACATACACCTAACGTGTCTTGCTACTACAATTTGCAGCTAAAATATTTTTTTCTCTATGTACCTCTAATATGTTAATTATCTCACCTGACTGCTTGCTGTCTACCTATTAGGTAATTTTGAAACCAGGCTAGTGAGTCACTGGCTAGTCCAAGGTCAGTGAGGGAGTCAAGAAGTTTGGGATGATTGATCATGTCAAAAGCTTTTGATAGGTCTAAAAATATCACTGATGTTAGTTTGCCTAGATTCTGGTTCTGGCTGATAAATTTGGTGAAGGAGAGGATGGCAGTTGTACTATGGGCTGGTCTAAACCCATGTTGGGTAGGAGTGAGGAGTGAGAAGTTGTTTTTTCAGTAGGTATTGCATAAGTTGCTGGTAAATAAATTTTTCTAATATTTTGGCAAGTGGGGATAATATGGCGATAGTTGGTAAGGTCTGTACAGGTCCCACCTTTGTGTAGTGGGGTGACATATGCTATTTTCCAGACTGTTGGAATTTTGCTTTTTGTTATTGATCTGTTCAGGAGAATTGATATTGGATATGCTATCTCAGCAGCTATTTGAAGGTATTTGGCTGAAATGTTGTCGGCAGCTAGGCTAGTTGGTTTGAGTTTACTTAATAGTCATTTTATATAATCTGTGAGAATAGGTTTGAATTGGAAGGTGGTATTGATATTGGTAGCAGGCTTGGGGTTGCTAGTAGTAGATGTGGGTTGTTGATGAACTAATTTTGAAATGGTTTCTATGAAAAAGCTATTAAAGGCTTCTGGAATGTCAGTGCTATCATTTACAGTGGCTGGTGTTGGGGTACTTGGTCTACTGGGGTGGAGTAATGTATTTAGTGCTGCCCAGAGTTTTTGGGGGTTGTTTTGGTGGCTATTTTGCAAATTGAAAAAATAGTTCCTTTTGTCTAGTAGAATTTGTTTTTTTGCTTTGTTCCTGAGTTTTTGGAATTCTTGTTTGGTTGCTATGGTTTTATTGACTCTCCACTGATACCAGGCTCTATTTCTTTGGGCTATCATGGTTCTAGTAGTACTTGTGATCCAGGGGGCTAATTTAATTCTTTGTTTGCTTGTGTGAGAAGGGGTATGGGTGTTTTTTAGGAAGGTAATGTTAAATAGCTCATCCGTTTCATCTAGTGGGAGTGTCTTTAGAAGATTCCAATTTTGGTATTGTAGTTCAAGTTTGAATTTTGTTATGTCAAAGTTTCTTTTGTTTCTAATGGTCCGAATTGGTGGTTCAGAGTTGGTGTGGGATTTGAGTTTTAGTAGAAAGGTGGGCTGTTGGTCACTGAGGTTGTCTGGTAGTACACCTTCTTGATAGAATGTATTGGAATTGTTTATTAGGGTCCAGTCTAGGAAGCTCTCTTTGCTTTTATTATTACCTAGCCTTGTACTGGAGTTAATGATTTGGGAGACATTATACAGATTTATGAAGTTGGAGGGAATGGAGCTGGAGCATGTACACCAGTCTATGTTAAAGTCACCTAGGATAATTGTTTCTTTGGGTAGGTTTTGATTGGTCCAATGTAGAAGGGCTTCTAGATTGGGGATGTTATTACCTGGTGGTATGTACCCTGTTATAATATTCATAGATTTTTTGTCGGTTAGTTCAAGTTTGGCTAGTAGTAGTTCTGAGGACATTAGGGGGAGTATACAAGGGTCAATAATGTAACCTTTAAGTTGTTTTTATAAAGTAATGCTATACCACCCCCTTTTTTGAAAAGTCTGTCATTACATATTACATTATAGCCTTGGGGAAGGGACTCGCTATCCCAAGTAGTAGGTTTTAACCAAGTTTCTGTCAGGAATAGTAGATTTGGGGAATAGGTGTCTATTAGAGTATGTAGCAGATGTACTTTATTATTAATGCTACATATATTTAATTGCCACAAAGTAAGTAGAATAAACTGGTAACAAAACACAGTTCACCTGCTGAGAAGTCCAATCCTTTAATGTAAAATACAATTCATATGAGCGCTTTCTGCATAAATAAAACAAACTTCATCAAATAAAGTCCTATAAAGTCCATAAATAATAAAAAAAAAATGTTTAACAAATGAAATTTAATAAAACAATTAATCAATAAAATTAAAAAAAGAAAGATAAAATTCAACAAAAAAAAAAACAAGAACATGTTGGTTTTTTGTGTATATATGTTACTTCTAATAGATAAAAAATAAAAAATAATGCAAAAAAAAAAAATTTAAAAAAATATAAAAATACAAAGAGTAAATATACAATGGAATATTACCATGGGTAATAAAATGTATAGGTTGTGTCTGAAATATATGTGTCCTTTGTTGTTGAAAATATTTTTCTATATTTATTTACCTTTCCTGTTCCTGTTAAGATTTTTTTTATTATACTAAACCCTGGAGAAATAAATATTGGATTTCTTAACTAAGCATCCTCTTCCTTCTTCAGTAAAATATTAAATTTCTCCTCCCTCCTCTGATCCAAATTGACGTATCTGTGATACCGTTGTAAAAGAAAAGAAGGGTGTTTTTTGGGTGGGTGTGGTGTTATATTGTTGGTATCTCTTTTTTTTTATATTTTTATTTTATTAAACGTTGTTTTCTTAATTTGAGTCTTTATCTACACGCTAAATACTATTGAGGTGTTGATAGGTATCTACCGGGGGTAGTCTGCCCCAGGGTTCTAACCAAACTAAGTCTAATCTTTTCCAAGTTTTATAGTTCAGTTTTAACGAAGTTTTTATTTTGAGAAAAATTGATTAAAAAATTTTTAATAAAAAAGTAAAAATTAAAAATAAAATTTAAAAAACCAACAGTCACAACCAGTCGAGTTGGGACATATGGAACCAAACCTCTACTAACCTCTATATTATACTCTCAATATACACCTAATTGACACATTTTAAGAATAACAAAAAAAAATAAGAATATAAAATAAAAATGAAATATACTTTCAAAAGAATTTAATAAAAGAAGCAAATCAAAGAAAGCCAAAAGAAGAAGAATTTAACACAAAATAAACAACTTATATTCATGGAACCAGACAAGGGGAGGTTTTTAAATTTGGTAATTTTTAAAATAAGCGATTATACAGTAAAACCTATTGTTTGGTGTCCCCTCAATGAAATTACTACCTACAACAGAATTGTTGACCTTTTAGGGGTAGTATTGGTGGAACAATTAAATTAGGACGCGACCTTCATTTTTTCTCCAAACCAACCCACACACTGATTCCTGGTTTTCACCAAAAAAAACACACAAAAAATGGAACCACCTTTTTTTAGACCAATTGTCTCTGCCATCTCTGGGAAAATCCCCCATCCCTGGCAATATTCAGAATTTCAAAAAAAATGCAAAAAAAAAAAAAAAATCTATAAAAAGACTCTGGGAGACTTTTGGGAAAATGCAAACAGTTATGGTCCAAGATAGTCTAGTCTCCATCATCTCATTGTTGTTAAAGATTTGAATGTATGAAAGAATATTTAATTTTTTTTCAATTGAAATCATAAACATTCTGAATTAACACCAGACAGAAAATCTTTTATTGTTGGAACTAATGAAATAGTTTTAGACATAATAATTATAAACAGGGTTTTTTTTTTTAAACAAACCAAGTGAGTGGCAATGGGGCAGCTTGTTTCATTTATCAACCTGGTACTCCCTGGATGGGAGACCCACACATTTTTTGAGTGTTTTTTTTGCTAAATCACTTATTTATTTTTTTTTTTTTTTTTGACATTTTGTTGGTTGGACAGTTGAGTTGGAAGAATTTATTTTACACATCAACCAAACCACCTCCTGGTTGTCTTTTTACTCACCAAGTTAGTGCAGAATGTATCAATATCTAGACATTACACTATCCAAACCTTGAAATGGTTTTAAATCTGTCTCGTATAGAAACCAACTTGAACAACAGCTATTTACCTTTGACAGCCAACATCCTTTTTTCCAGAAAAAAGTATTATAAAAGGGCAGGCTGCTAGAGTGGTGGCTAGGATACATTACAGAATCTCAAGCAACCACTTAAACTGGGTAAAATGTTTGGAGAAAGATCCTGAGAGGTTGGTAGAAAACATTTTTGAAAAACATAATTATGAAGTATATAACGTGGTGGGGAACCGTTTCAAACCTTTACTTGGAACCATTGAAGATATACCCCATGACAAAGAAGATAGACCCCATGTTCTTCCTTCTCTCTCTTCTTATTCTTTTCAACTTTCTTAAAAAAAAATTAAATCTATAAAAAAATGGTTTAAAAACTAACCTGAATTTATTGATTATTGGTTAATGGGAATTCATCGGGTGGGTAATTTTAATTTAAATGGATTAAAAAAATTAAGAAATTAAGAACTTAAGATTACCCACCTGTGGTAGTAGTACCCACCTGTCCTATGAACTTTGTTCCCATCAAGTATTGTGTCTAGTAAAATTTTGTTTAACGGAGGTTAAATTCTGTAGGGGTAACTGTTTATTCTCCATGGTGGTGTTGGCAACCAACCTGTTATTGCCCATGTTATTACAAGCAAAACAACTGAACAATTTAAAAAAAAAAAGATAAGGATGACATAGGATAAGCGATAAAAAAAAAGAAAGAGACCAGTGCTTATACAAACACACCACCATGTACAACCCCCTTCTTTTTTTAAATTTGCATTTCAGATACGGGTCAATTTGGAAATCAGAGGAGGAGATAACAAAATATTTTACAGCAGAAGGAGTTAAGATTACAGTTAAGATTAAAAATTAATTTTTCTCCAGGCTTGTTTAAGTAAATATACAAACATCAAAGCCAGGAAGGCAAAAAATGCATTATGAATATGCATAAATATATTTTCAACACATCAGATGTAACCATATACCATACACATACCTTTTAGTAACAATGTTGTAGACTATTCCTTTGTTTATTTATATTTTTAACAAAATTTTTCATTTATGCATTTTTTTTAATCTGTTTAGAGTGTGTTACATACAAACAACCAACACATAACATCTTCTTTCTTGCTTTTAATTTTTAGTATCTTAGAATTTTTTTTTTATTTTTTTATTAATTGTGTTATTTTTGATTTTTAAACATCAGCAGGTGAACTGTGTTTTGTTACCTACATATATTTAAGTTCAGGTAAAGTAGGCTATTCTTTGATCTGGAGAGTAAGGTTGAGTTATTGGATGGGGGTGGGGAAGAGTAGGAGTGTATGTCAGGGTTTGGGCCAGGATTAGGGTTTATGTTGCCTGCTAATCTTAGTTGGTGACTGATATGGTGAAGGAGTTTTTATAGCTTCGCAAGAATGTGTATGTACTTATGTGTGGAAAGTGATTTCATGGTTGTTTTGATCAGTGCTGTGGGTGCTAAAGGGATTGTGCTGTGATGGTAATTACTTAAGGGTATGTGTAGGCTATATTGTTTGGTGTGGGTGGAGTAGATGGATGTATGTTTTGATGGGATGGTAATGGTGGTAGGAAGAGTGATGTGATAGGAGGTGAGGTGATAGGTTATAGCTAGTAGTGCACAGGTGATGGCAATGATTGCACACATGTTGAGTGGCTGTAATGGTATGTGTATAGAAATTAGTGGGAGGAGTGTGATAATTAGGGGGGGGGTCTAGTAAATGAGGATTGGTAGATGGTGTTTTTTGGGTTGTTTTGTGATTGGTTTTGGGGTTAGTGGGTGGACTGTATAGGTATAAGTTTAGAGGTAGTGGTTGTTAAATCCATATTGAGATTCCCTACTCAAAAAATAATCACAACTAAGTACTTTGGTTCGTTCCTAAACCTAGTTGGAATCTAAACCAAAACCCAAGATCAATATTCAATTGGAAAATGCATCCAAAAATGGTGTCAACAGCAAACCCTAAAAAGAGTTGTATCCCATACAAACTTATAAATACACTTTCCCAAAATAATAAATTCAGTATATTGACTGCAAAAATTATCAAACACTGGTAAGTTGCCAATCCTAAAACCTAGTTAATGATATATTAAAAAATATTTCTCAAAAAAAGGCTGTCTCAGATATTACACTTGCAAAAATTTAACGCATCCCTGACCCAACACTGATACACAATAATGATATGATATGAGGGTATTGAATTACGATATCCTAGATAAATCTGTCCAAGCACATTAATATGTGTAATATCCAAAAAAAATTACAGTCTCAATGAAATATCGTAATTCCAAAGAAAAATCCCAAGAACGATCAATCAGTCCAATGTAGCATGGACCCTCCAATGGGCCTTCATAAGGGGCTCAACTGAATATCACAGGCTGCCAATATCACATTTCTTGGTTCAAAATGTCGGTAAATAAAGTCCCAGTTAGTAAGGTCGCTTTTGTAGATTGAGTAACACCAAGTCCAACAGTTTGTAAAAAACAGTGTTAGTCCCCTGTATGTAATATACATCCACACCCATCAATAATCCTGCCTTTTCACGAAAAACAAGCTATCAGAATATAAAATGTCTGAATAACTAGTTCAAACTGCTGTATAGAGAACGCACAATTCCACCTCGCACATCAACTTCCCCTTGGTATAAATCCGTCCTTATATTAAACAACCACTATTTGGTAGGCAAGCAAACATAAAAAATAAAGAGGTTCTGTGCGAGTATGTCCAGCCTCAACAGCATGTATCATTCCCCGAGTACATACTATATTTCATGTTTTATGTCTCATCTAGATGATGAGAAAAGTTTGGTGTTGTTTTCACGTGTTTTATTCATTTATTTCCAGACACAGTGTTTTTTAAAAGTTTTTTAAGGGAATTTTTTTAAGTACAAGCCCTTTGGTATTTCCTAATTAAGATGAGCTGAACTATGTTTTTAAATCTTAATTGAGTTGCTTAATTGAGTCAATTAACTAAGAGAGACTTGTATACTTGTATATATACATAAGAAGAAGTCCACTAATTATTCTGATGAAGTTTCCTGTGGGGGAAATGAAAGCGCTTAATCCTTTTGTCTAAACGGTCCTTATTTAGTTGTACTGAGTTTTGTTTGTTCGTTTGTCTAATAAATCTACTTGTACTATTAGACTGTCTGGTTTACGGACTGAAGAGTCTTCGAGTGATTTCATCTTCACCACCATACATCCTTGAGTTTTGTGGTACTACCTTTATTGGATCCTGTCATAATGGAGAGTATTTGTGGTTATTAGTTTTATTTTATTCTCCGTTTTTTCCATTTTTTTGTTATTCCCTGAGTACACTAAAACCCCGAATGGGTCTCATCCTTTAATTCCTTCAGAAGACAGAGATGTTAGCAATCCATAAAGAACATAGGTCACATTTGTATAACGGCACTGACCCCCAATTCAGATTAGTACAGAAAACCACAGTACTAGATCTTCAAATATAAGAAAAACAAATGCCGAAAGATGGCACAGATCCACAGTCTGAGTTAGTGCCTCTCCATCACACTGCCAGATTAACAGCAACCCTTCCACTTGGACTAAAGTAGATTATTTTACTCATAATGAAAATCAGATGTTAATACAAAGAATACACACACAGTTATAGGCCTAGATACAGAACCTAACCCCTAAATCAATCATGATTCTCAAGCCCCACAATATTATATTCTGAATATGTCGACTCAAAGTTGCTGATAACCTATACACTCATGTGACTCAAACGGAGCCACCGTATATCATGAAACATGGCCCAATAAAACATTTAAGCAATACAAAAAAACATGTATTCTCTTAATTTCTATCAGAGGCACAAAATATTATATACACGACCAAAAAGTTTTTGATAATAGCGGCCCCACAAATGTATATCAAAAAAACAAAATCATATTACCAGATGTCCAAATTTTGCATCTTTCGGCTTTTTCCTGGTTAGGGGTCGCCACAGCGGAACTGCGGTCCGCTAATGATTGGCAGTAGATTTTTACGTGCTGGCTTGCCGGGCCTAACACACAACCTTCAAAGAAGGAACGCCCATTCACGCATGTTGCCACACAGAAGACGCTCTGAGAATCTAATGGGCAACGTCTAACTGTGAGCGACAACGCTACCACAGCACCACCACCGCAGATTACCAGATGTCCAAATAATGTTCATAAATGAAATGAAACAGTCCTGAGGAACTTCACAAGAAACCTGTTTCCACTCCATTCAGAAATGTAAAAATGCTGAAAATGACCTGTGGCTTAACCGAGTCTAAAACATTGTCTAAAAAGCTCTTGAGCACTGGATTTTGTAACATCAGTTTATACTGCCATCTAGTGATGTTTCATAGAATATTTATGTTTTTATTTATAAGCCTTTGGCTTTTTAGACAATGGTTTTAATGTTTTAATTGATGTATACATTATATTTATATATGTTATATATCTGTTCATGAAAGCTACTAATACAAATTGCAAATAGGCTTTATAACTTAGCCGAAGTAATGGATGCATTAAGCAACTGATTTTAAATGGATTCAGAAATGTGATTGGTCAGATAGTAATTTACTGCATTAACTTGATGTATTTAAATTGGGCTCTTCTTGTTAGAATAATTAAGTCTGAAGAAGCGTTCATAGTAACGCGAAAGCACTCACTACGTTTTTACTTGTTTGTGGTATATGTAATAAAAGTCTCCTTCGTTTTTGATGGTGTTGCCTCTTGAGTTTTCTTTGGATTTTACAAGTTTTTATCATAGAGGCACTTTACCCAGTTGACTGTGCTTGTTTTATTCCTGTGGATTGTTTTTTGTGCTAGCAGTCAAAAAAACATGGCAGAAGGGACTGAAATTGAACTTGCCTAGAAGCCCAGGGCTTCAGGTCCTATGGATACAACTGGTAAAGAAGAAAATCTGTTTGTGTGTCTATTGAGAGCAGAGAGTAATCCTTTGCTCCACTTTACTAGAATCGACCTGTTTAATAATGGAGAGTGTACAATGAACAAGGGAATGAATATTGCTGTTATGCAGATGAAAAGGAAGCTTGAAAATAAACTTGTGAAGCTGAAAATGATCCAGTTGCAAAGGAAACACATGGAAGTCTGGCTCAGCTTCAAAGTGGTACCGAGGGGGCTATGTGTGTTAAAGATGCCTACTTTTGGAACCACCTATCCAGATTTACTAGCCAAATGGCAGAGACTGAATCTAGACCCCAGTTTTTGGTTTATTAAATTACTAATAGAACAATATATATTGATCGAAGGGAGTACAACTATGGAGATGACTCAGCTAAGAGAGGAATTGCTTACTCTCCTATCACAGCAAGAGGTTAATGAATTTGATATAGAATTAGGGACAAACCTTGCTGTTTTAGAAAATAAAATTCTACAAGGCAAGAAAAAGAAGATAGAAAGAGATGTGATCAACTTCCATAAGGTAACATATTCTCCTGGCCAAGGGACTAGTAAGAAATGGTGAAACCACCAAACCTCCTCATTTAGATGATAGCTACTCCCATTATAACAGTTAACATGAATCCCAGCCCAGGAGGAAGTCAGAAAACACCAGGAGAAGATGCCGTCTCTCAAGTTAAGTGCATTAATGAAAAAGGAGGGCAGCCTGCACTAAGAGAAGCAAATACATTTGGTTCCATACTTAATTCAGACATGAGAAAGAAAGATAAACTGAATGAGGCATTTCCTTCTACTTCAGCAGCTGCACTCATGTCTCACCCTTTTCCCCTGCCCATCCAGACTTTACAGAAACAGTCATGGACTCCACAACACAGAATGAGAAAATGCAAGTCCTCTGAAGAACGTTTGGAATTCCAAAAGTAAATACTAAAACCTATGAGTCGGACTTAATTGTAAATATTTCTAAGTATGTATTAAATGATTTTGAGAGATTCCTTTTAAACAAAGGACTCTCTTTTATACCATCTAAGAAAGCTAATATTATAGACTTGCTGATTGACATTAAGCTTTTTATTAGAAATGTTGAATTAAGATTAATGGTTGGAGATGCAGAAAATGTAACAGTAACTAATTTTAGGAAACCATCTACATTTATACCCCCTATACACCCATTACTTGAAGCCCTAGAAAGAGCATGTGAGGGGGTCTGGCTTAGCATGAGCCTTGAGTAGCAGCACATTGTCTCAGCTCTGCATTTTCATATTTTTTTTGACAGGAATTTTTCATTATAACTAACTAAAAACACTTTTATATATATTTAGTTTCCTTTCATAGTCTAGTTAGTATTAAAATATTTTTTAATTATTTTCAGCTTTTCCTGTCAAAATACAAGAGACAAGTTTCTGGCATCTGACTTCAACATGAGCTTTACTAAAGCTTCTCACCAGGACTCAGCACTGAAAAAAGAGTTTCAAACTCTTAACTACTATACAGGAACTATCAACAAAATTTGACAGAATGGATATGAAGATTGACAATTTTAAAGAAACTATATCGCAACAAATGGAGACAATTTATCTAGACCTTAAACAACAGAAGAAACAAATCACTGGTACTGAAACATTTTTAAATGACATGGACAGTAGAATACAACAAAATGAACATAACTTAGAATTTCTTCTAAAGCAGAATACATTGCTTCTAACAAAGATAGATGATCTACAAAATAGATCTCAAAGAAATAACATCAGTATCTTTGGACTACCAAACAACTTGGAAGTTTTTAACCTCATGGCTGTCTGAAATTTTACAGTTTCCTGAAGTGCTTTCTTTTGGCATAGAAAGACCCCACAGGTCCTCATCTTCCTCTAAAAATTCCAAAAGTAATTCTACTAAATCTGTCATAGTTAAATTTTTATCCACTCATGATAAAGAAATAGTTTTGAAGACAGGCTGGTCTAGATCGCCCGTTAAATACAAGGGCAACATCATTCGTTTTGATAATGACTATTCTTCTTCTGTCATATCAAAAAGAAAACAGTTCTTACCATTGCTCAAAGAACTTAAAAAAAAACACAAATAAAGACTTCAAAGAGAACGGGGATTCCTTGTGATGTTTCTGATTGGTTTTGTGCTGCTATTTAGTGCAGTTGGCTGTATGCCCTTATTTATGTGTCAGGGAATTGCTCGCTTTTCTGTTTTATTATCCCAAGTGGTTTTTGTTATATGTTTGGGCTAGATGGCTTCATTTGATGCTCTTTTAATTGGTGTTGCAACTATTTTGTTGGCTTCTATTTGTTGGTAGCTTTGGATATGTAACGGACCCGAAGATTCAATGGATTCGAGGGTGTTTTCTTTTTTTTTCTCATTTTTTTCTCTTTTTTGGTACATAATGACAGCTATGATTGTTGCTGGGGTGTCTCGAGCAGCCCTCGAGCCTCTGTAAGCCTTAACTTGTTGTCTAAATAGCTTACAGTTTCCCGCTGAATCTTCTGAAGCTGTTTATCTCATTTTCAACTCAGCTCTGAACAGCTGCAAGAGTTGCATGACATCACTGACGACTCGGTGAAGCTCTAAAAAAAGAAGTACCTGAATTATAAAGTATTCTTCGGACTTCTGTAAGTACTTTTTTTATTGTGAAGATATCTGTACATTATGGAGTAACTCAGTAGTGTATCCCGTGGCAGATACTGAAATAGACAATACCATTTTGTAATTCTACAAAAATAGAATTGAAGACAAGAAATATAACAGGTAGAGTTCAGTTGTACAGCATCAATGTTTATTTTGTAGTCATTACAGCAATAATATTCTTTGGTGACTTCTTGTCTTTTGGATTTAAACTTGAGGATGCAGTGTTCTTGATAATTTTAGTATATACAAAAGTGTAGTACAGCTAGTAGTTGTTCGGGTATGAGCACACTATTGTGTCAAATTGCCCATCTAACTCTGTTTAGTAGACTGACACACTGAATGAGTAACTTACAGACATTTTAGATATTTTTACTTATACTATAGGCCTAGAACTGTCTTACAGATTTCACGGCGTAAAATATTGAATGAGAAACTCGAAGCCATTTATGAGTTGAGTTAACATTAATATTATAATTTTTAATAATACATGCTGACTTTAAATAATACTGGTGTTATTTGTTATACCTAAATATATTACTAAGCATTTAGTAAACTTTATAACAACTTACTTACTTTTGTAATTTATTATTAGACAACACGTTTTATTAGCTAAGCTAACACAAGTGTATAAGTTCTTCTTTTTTGTATAACATACATATCAATAAGCCATGTTTTTAATGGTGAAAAAGTTCATATTTCAGGCAGAGCATGATAGAAACTTGCTGCTAGTAGGAATGTTAATTTGAGTGATTAATGTCACTCAAATTAGGAGTTTATAACTCCAGGAGGGTTTTAAAGGGTTTTATTGTTAGAAGTTTTTGTTATAATTTTCTGATAATTTTTCAGATATTCACTAAAATGTGTATAAAGGAAAGTTATTTAAATATTTGTAATCTTAAACCATTTTCCTGCATATTATACTCTATAAATTGCTGTATCCCCTTCCTTTTTCTATTATCATCTCACAAACTTATATGTAATAAAATTCTTAATCAGAATGTATTTCAACCCAACTAATTTATAACATGACATCACTTCATTGTATTTCTCTTAATATAAATGGGCTAAATAAGAGAAGGTCTTTGAATAAATATCTACAATTACATAATTCACAATTAATTTTTCTTCAAGAAACTCATGATAGAAGATGACATTTTCAAATTAGAGTCTAAATCTTTCTCAATTCTTGTTAGTTCTGAACATTCTAAAAAAAAGAGGTGTAGCAATACTGTGGAATAATAAACTACCTCAACCCAAAGTCATAGACACATACAAAGATAATACAGGTATAGTAGCTTCTGTTATCATACAATTTAATAATTTAATACTTACTCTAATAAACCTGTACTGGATTCCTGGCTTTGGACATACTTCAGCACATCAGCATATTGATCATATTATCAAATTTTCTAAGGGCAATATTATCTTAGCTGGCAATTTCTATACATTTTTTCACATAGACACAACACATATTCAAGAATAGACAGAGTTTTTATCTGTCTAACAGATTACTATAACTTTTAATATATATTTAATGTCAATAACAATACATCTAAAATTTTCATTTGGGATGCAATGAAGGCATACCTATGTGGCAGAATAATTGATTAGTATAAGAAAAAAAGATTTGTATGGGAAAAGATTTAAAAGATATCAAAACCTACAAGAAAAATCCAAAGTGGATGAACTAAAAACCTTAAATAAGAAGTATCTTGATATTCTTAGTCATAAAACTATGACTAGTCTAGAGAAATATATGTCCAGATTGAAGACCAAGCAGGTTTCATAATAAACAGAACAACTTATAACATTAAAAGAATAACCTTAATTGAGTCAACTAAAAACCTAAAAAATAACAACTGTAATTAGTTTAGATATAAATTGTGCTTTTGACACTGTTAATTTGGATTATTTATTTTTTCTTTTACAGGAACTCAATTTTTCAAACAATTTTATAAATCGTATTACCCAGTTATATATAGGTTCTCAAGCTTATGTCAAAATGGCTCTAATATTTCCCAGTTCATTCCTATTGCCAAAGGAACTAAATAAGGTTGTCCTTTATCCCTCATGGAACCTTGGGTGAATTTGATTAGAGATAATAGTAATATTAAAGGTTTTGATACAAGTCTTAATAAAACCTCAAAGATTCAAATGTTTGCAGATGACATTTTGATTACTTTGGGTGGTAAAAATCCAACAATTCAAGAAGTGTTTAATGATATAGATTATTTCCAAAAAAACTCAGGTCTTAATCATAATAAAATACAAATCTTATCTGGTTCAAAAAATATAATATTCAAAATGAATTTGAAAAATATATACCACAATCTCAGCAAATACAATATTTAGGAATAATTATTGCCAATAGCTTAAAAGAAATTCAAAAACTGAACTTCGATAAAAGTCTAATAGAAATATACAACTTAATACATAAATGGTCTAAAATAAATTCTCAATAGAGAAGAAATTATCAATCATAAAGATACTTTTACAAAATATCCTATACATAGTTCAATCTATCTCTATTCCTCCACCTTATACAATAATTAAAAAAACTAATACTATCATTAAAAATTTCTATGTTATCCATTTAAGCCCAGAATCTCTTCAACATGTCATATGTATAGCTGGGATAAGGGAGGTATTGCATTACCATATTTAGAAATGTATTCAAACTCCTCAGTTATTAAAACAGTTTTATATCTTATAGATAGTAAATATTCAGCTAAATGGAAAGATGTTATTCTATCATCACAAAATTTAAATAATAATGATTCCTTTAAGCTACGATTAATAAATAACACATTCATATGGAAACTACAGGAATATTTTTCATTATGCCCTACCCAAAATTATATATCAAATTATATTAATATAATTTTGAAATCCTTTAAAAATTTAATTCATACATTCCAATCCTATGAAAATTGGTTATTCCTTATTTTCCCCATAGTATATATACAGGAGGTTATTTTCTCCACAAATTTTCATAAAATGTTAATACTTGAGCAAAAACATCTTGTGTACTGGCATCAATTGGTAAAAAATAATAAATTGCAACCCATTAATATTTTATTGGAAGATAATGACCTTGACTCATCATTATGGCTTGACTTACAAGAAGCTAGAAATTATATTCAAAATAAACTTGATTTAATACCCTCTTCAATTAAAAATATAATTCCCAAATTCATTCAGTACCTGGTTGTTTTTTTTCAACAGAGCAACTTAATTAAAATGAGTCTGTTTTATATATATATATATATATATATATATATATATATATATATATATATATATATACACACACACACAGACACACACACACACACACACAAAATAATGATTAAATCAGACTCATACATTTCCTGATAATTATTGAAAATATTTCTCTGACATTAATAATTGTAACCCTTCAGATAAAGATAAATTGAATTTTCTTCAGTCAGCAGGTAAATCTTTTACATCACTTAAATGGATAATGTTTACTTGGAGATTTTTAAATAGATCATTCATCACTCTATATAACATAAATAAGATGTTTAAAGAAGATATACTTTGTTGGAGATGCATGAAGGTACAAAATGCTGATTGGGCACATTTTCTATGATTGTTCACATATAAAAACATTTTGGGAAGATATCAATAATTTCTTATGAACAATATTTACTGATAACTTCCTACTTATGAAGTCATTAGTTTTATTTAATTCTCCAATCCAACCTGTGTTAAATCAAGTAAATATTCAATTCTTTGGTCTGTACTGTCCATAGCCAGGAAAGAAATCACCAGCAACTGGAAATCATCACAAATTCCCTCTTTTCAAAACTTTAAAGACATTCTCTTGGAAATATCCAAATTAAAATCAATGACAATCAAGTCTAGATCTTCTAGGAATACAGCAATATACAACCAGTGGTTGAACATAATTGATTTATTAGCTCTTATACATTTGTTCTAACTTGTTTCATTTGTGTATAGTATAGTGAACATCTTTGTGCATAGTGCATTGTCTTTTTTGATCTTTTATATTAGTATTTTGTTTTTTATTTAATTCATTATAAAATATGTTCAGTTCTATATTAATAATTGTATATTTCAGAAAAAACTTTAATAAAACTTATTAAAAAAAAGAAAGAGCATTTGAATTAAATAGTAGTAAAGTAAACCAGGAGTTTTATAATTTGGATAGAAATGAATTGAATGCATTAAATATTTTACAGAATAATAATAATATAGTTATTAGGCCCGCTGACAAAGGTGGAGCCATTGTAATTTTAGACAGTGATTTTTATGAAATGAAAATGAAGAATATGTTAACTGAAATAAATACTTATCAACTCTTAGGTAACTATCACTTGAATAAGATTATTAAAAAAGTGCATAGTGAACTATATGATTTTTTAATGACTAACATTATTGATAATGAATTATATAGATATTTTCTAGTGGAAACACCTACAGTTCCTACATTCAGAGGGTTGCCTAAAATGCATAAAGATTTGGCAGACCCCCTATGAGACCCATAGTATCAAGTAAAGAGTGGCTGAGAGAAACAATGTCTATATACATTGAAAAACAACTCTGTCATTAGAGATACTCAACAGTTTCTAGAAACTTTCTCTATGCCATAACAGAAAGAAATATTTCTACATGTTTTTTAGTAACCTTAGATGTAGCATCTTTATTTACGGCAATTCCTAATAATGTTGGCATGGAATATGTAAGAGTATTTTTGATAAACAAAGGGATGCCTAAGGAACTCACCATGAGAGTTATGATGTTGATGGAAATTATTTTAAATAGAAATGTGTTCTTATACGGGGAAAGTTACTACCTGCAAACAAATGGAGTGACGATGGGTACTCCCTGCGCCAACTCGTACGCTAATCTAGTGATGGCGTATTGGGAACACATATATTATTGATAATTTACAATTTAAAGATCACAGATATTATAAACATTTTGTGGATGATGTTTTCCTTGTTTAGGAAGGCAGCATAGACAAACTG